>NC_134492.1:62621880-62676880 GCF_040206685.1 Ascaphus truei | reverse complement strand
GGAAACGTGGCAAGCCGCGCGTGCGCCCAGGCTGCAGCCAGGAGGGGTGTCAAGGGGAGGTCGGGCATTAGTTGCGACGGTGGGATCGGTGGTGAGCAGGAACAGCCGCACGGCCACACCAACCTCCCTGATGGGAAACGTGGCCGGGAACTGCACATGCCGCCCCCCCCTCCAGCGCATGCGCGCAGGCGCGCACCCCCTTTGCGCCCAGACTGCTTCCCTTTTCCCCCGCTCCTATTACCCTGCCTGCGCGGGTAACCAAAGGAGCGTGGGACGGAGGGGAAGTGCCTACCTTGTCATCCAGCCCTGGGCAGCAAGCGGGGTGGGGTGGGGGTTGCCTCTTCCTCGCGGCAGGCCAATCAGGGAGGGGGATTACTTATTTATTAAAAAAATATATATATAAATTTGGCTCGAGCAGGGGAAATTCATAGAGCTGCAGCAGCGGCCTAAATCCACACGCCACGGGCGTGTGGATATCATTATTTGTCGAACACTGCGCATATACACCCAGAGAGGTAATACCGGTGTACACATACACGCCCAGAGAGGTAATACCGGTATACACATACACGCCCAGAGAGGTAATACTGGTATACACCTACAGTACACGTCGAAAGAGGTAATACCAGTATATACATACATGCCCAGAGAGATAATACTGGTATACACATACACGCCCAGAGAGGTAATACCGGTATACACATACACGCCCAGAGAGGTAATACCGGTATACACATTCATGCCCAGAGAGATAATACCGGTATACATTGTCACGGGAGACAAGGTTTATCAACACCTTTTTATACCGGGATCATTGATTGAGCAAAGCAAAGAGGTAAAATAAATTGTAATTTATTTCAGGAAAATACATACAGCCGCGGCCGCTTTTATTTTAACACTTCTCGGTTATTTTCCGGTGACTTTTTAAGAATGCCACGCGCTTGACCGCGTTCATGCCGCATTCATGCCAGCGTCACCCGCGCTTGATCTGTTTAATGATAATGGTTCGGATTTAATTGGATGCAATTCTTCGCGTATCCGCCAGGTGGCAGATATTCATGAATTGTAATGCATTCTAATGCGTACACTACAGTACTGTACATGTGCTTCAGTAATGTGTCGAATTGCAGGTGTTTAAAAAATACCATAGTGGTCCATTGTGCATTGACCTTGGTACTGAAGAAGTTACAATACTCTATCAATTTAGGCATTTCATATTAAAAACTAAATGCACAGTGTCTGGTGTTCTACAGTATTGTTCAGAGTTCCGAGATGAGTACACCGCCGCAGTATGTGTCAAAAAAGCCCAACATAACGTACGCTTATTTAATATGGTCCGCAATTAATGCAGAAGATGATAAGATGGCCACAGTTGGTCAAATTTCTCAATATTTTATTCGAAAATTATGACTTTTACAAATTTTCATCAGATGCTCGTGTGTGGACGCGTGCAATAAGGAAAAGGTTATGTATCGATCCGTGTTTTTTTCGTATTGGTCCCGCACCCAGAGTTAGAGGAGGGTATAGGTGTGTTGCGCCAGACTTTTCCAGAACCTTTGATCATGAAGACTTCAAAAGGCGAAATGTCATGGTAAAAACCAATTAAGCATCATCAGTCCCAGGCAAGCAATGCGCCAGCGCCAACACCGGCTTCCAATAACAGTCCGACCGTCAGTGAAAACCTGCTGACCGGCAACCCTTGCTGTCTGTACCCACCTGGATACCTGCAGCCTGAGCAGGATTTCACGTACAGATACCAGCAAGCTTGCATGTACCAAATAGATTTCCAACTTCATCAGCTGTCAACTACAGGTGTAGCAGGCCCGCTGTCACCTGTCAACTACGTGTATGTGTATAATCAAGAATACAAGACAGGTGGCAGTGGCTCGGCGCCAACCGATTGGCAAAGTCTATGGTGAGTACGGCTGCCGTATTTTATTCTTTGTTTGAAATATCAATATCAATGCACAGTCAAGCGATTCTCTTGTAATCAATCGCTTTGCTTAAGGTTATTTAGGTCTATTATTTTAGTCACAATTCGCGAAAATGTAGTCCAGCAATATCATTGGCTGAGCAGCTTCTACAGTAGATACTGAACAATTGGTGGACAGCTAGGTGCATGCGCCTTCTGTATGTCTCATTGGGACCTTGTTGAAACGCATATGCGTGTCATCACATCTAGGCGCATGCGTGTATGTGAACAAGAAACGCCCCCTGAGAAAATTATTGTTGGTACTGATCGAGGGTACTGTGGGGACTGACTGTGGGAACTTCTTTAGGGGACTGACTAATTTGAACCAACCATTACAGTAATACTTTTATTTTTCCTCAGAAAAGAAACTTTGTCATCAGGCGGAGAACTGCAAATGGAGGGATTTCGATAAATAATGTCGCTTTTTGTAACGATGCTTTCACATTGCTGAATCTGATTTAAAAATCCACGTACCGGAGGCAACAATCTAGTGGCAGTGCCATTTTTATGGATTAGGATAGAATAACTGTGAGCTTTATAGAAAACCTGAAACCGTATGCTGGTTTTTTTCATACAGTATACAATACTTTTTTTTACATATTGTAAGGTCCCACCCAAAGAGAATTACACGCAGGCGCAGAAGTGTGACACCAGGCTCGGGAAGATTAAAGCCACAAAGCCAACCATTTGAAAATGAATGGTTTGTGAGAGGTGTCGATAAGAAGTTGAAATCCTTGAGCCTTGTGTGTGTGCGGGGGGAAGGGGGGAAAGCTGTATGATGGATTACCTGTAGTTTAAAGAAATATTTTCAACAGGTCATCATAATGTTTTGATCCCCACACCCCCAAATAAAAATCACTGTATATGCCACCCACCTCATAAAGAACGTACATGACTAGTGTAGAATTAAAATGCAACAGTACTGATTGATTCTCATAATATCCAGAATTGTTATGCAAGCCCCATATCGATAACCGTAAAAAAATAGATATTTTTAAAACTTGATTCTCATAATATCCAGAATTGTTATGCAAGCCCATGTCGACAACCAAAAAAACAATATTTTTAAAACTTGAACTAACTTCTAAATGAATGGGAAGTCATACACGCATGTACAGGAATGTAATGCCACGCTCGGGAAGATTCAAGCCAGAAAGCCATCCATTACAAATGAATGGTGTGGGAGAGGTGCAAATTTCCTGCTTTCCGCCTTATGGAAGCGACCCTCTCCTTGGTTCAAGAGCTTACCAGGAGGACACCTACGATCTAGTGTGCTGTGCTGGAAACAACGGTTTCGGAAGAAGTAATTAATTCGGACACGCAAGGTTTTTCTCAGTTACTTCTCGTTTATTGTTTCAAGTGCATAAGCTTTTATAGGCATTCGTGACGTACCCTGGAACACGCCAGTATGTGTCACAAGTTTACATACGTCAATAACATCTTACAGTATCTTATTGTTATGAGTCATTGTCATACATTGCTATTTAAGCAAAAACTATATGCTGGGGGGTTAAAATGTTCTAGGAAAAGTGTCAACAGAAAGTCCTTGATATAAAAATAAAGCGCAAGCAGTTTACTATAACAATAACAAGTTTTAGCTCTATAAGCAGTTTACTATAACAATAACTAGTTTAACTCTATAAGCAGTTTACTATAACAATAACAAGTTTTAGCTCTATAAGCAGTTTACTATAACAATAACTAGTTTTAGCTCTATAAGCAGTTTACTATAACAATAACTAGTTTTAGCTCTATAAGCAGTTTACTATAACAATAACAAGTTTTAGCTCTATAAGCAGTTTACTATAACAATAACTAGTTTTAGCTCTATAAGCAGTTTACTATAACAATAACTAGTTTTAGCTCTATAAGCAGTTTACTATAACAATAACTAGTTTTAGCTCTATAAGCAGTTTACTATAACAATAACTAGTTTTAGCTCTATAAGCAGTTTACTATAACAATAACAAGTTTTAGCTCTATAAGCAGTTTACTATAACAATAACTAGTTTTAGCTCTATAAGCAGTTTACTATAACAATAACTAGTTGTTTACGATTTTAGGCTGTTACAGCAAAATTCATTATGGTTATACTTGCAGACAAAATAGGTGATACACAAAATGGGGACCTACCCCTTGTATATTCATTAACAGAGAGGTGTAGATAAGAAGTTGAAATCCTTGAGCCTTGTGTGTGTGTGCGGGGGAGGGGGGGGAGGGGGGGAGAGCGCTGTATGATGGATTATCAGTTCAAATAAATATTTTCAAAACATCATCATAATGTTTAATGCGCCGAAATGTGATACTGTAACTCGCCTATGCGTTTCAACAATGTTCAAATGAGACATACAGTACACGCACGCGCATAAAATCAACAGTATGAAAATAAGTTAAAGTATTGATTACTAAATAATACATATACTGTAGAAATGTGATCATTTTATATTCGAAGAAGACGCGCCATTATATTTTTGTAATACTGTATAAATCTTCACATTTACAATTACTGCGCGCGCACACAGACTTGCAGAAAATGTACGGATCTACTGTAGGTTGAATTGCTATTAGACTTTTAACACAACAGCTCACGAACGGCCACCTGAGATTTTAGACGGTGTTGCAGTATTGCAGACAGCGCTAAAAATCCAACCGCTAACATATCGAAAACCGCTCCGGAAAAAAAGAAAACTGGCCGCGGTTATCAGAGCGGCTCGGCTACGGCCGCCTTAGGATAAAGGCGGTCGCAGCTGTACACACAATGGAACACATTTTACAGGGTTAACACACTTACTGGGAATTGGGCTAATGAATAAATCTATCCTTAAATGAAATTCACAAAAATGACCTCAGTAGGAGCCTTTTCCAATGACCTGTAGGTACTCATGAAAGTCCTGGAACTTATTTCGGCATGCAATGCCAACCGCGACTGCTACGTTCTTCAGAAGTGGGACTTAGAAGAATTCTTGAGTCAAAATCTTGGAAGCAAGCTCGCGTCTATTCAGTACAGAGCATCTTTGAATTTGCCGCTGTTGGTTTGGCGCTTGGAATCTGCATTCCCGATTGGCTGCAAGGCTTCTTATTGTTTTTTTGGGTCCCATTCACAAAACTCTACAGCCTGGGAATTTCCCTGCCAGCCAATCACCGATTTGCCGGTATTGTAAAGCCAGGTGGGTACCTTTTTCTAATTCTACAAAACGCCATGCGCCAACCTGGCACCTCTGCCTCTTTGCATACTGAGCCCACCCGCTGTCTAGGCTCCACAGAGTCTGGACTCTGGCAAATGGTGGCCAGATAGCCCTGTGTTAGCCCAGGATGTGGGTACTCAAGCAGATCTGCAGTACCCCTCCTGTTCTAACACCTTGGCATCCCTGAGGCTTTCAAGTCCGGACTCCGAACAGACCCATAGGCACCAAGCTTGGTAGCCATCTGGTCTGCCCGGAATCCATGACTTGGAAATCCCACAGTTCATTTACAGGTTATCAGCATATATACCTATTAAATATAACTCTTTAATAAAATAAACTGTGTCCTGTCTTTTGTGTGGTAAAGATGTATAAGTCCCTATTCTGGTGTCAGGGATGGAGTGAGTGTATATACAGTATTGCCTACACTCACTAGCCTCATACTTGGCACACTTTAGAAAAATAACTTTCAAACTTTTACACAAAAGAAAACACTCTAAGCTTTATCACATAGCTGGAGGACCCCCTGAACCCCTATAACAGGTTCAGAGTACCTGGGCATGTATCTGGGCACCTCTCCTTAGACTAGGGACCCCATGTATGATTGCAGGTATGCATTAACCCCTTCATACCCATTTACCTTGTCTGAATGATGCTGCAGCAGGAATCCTGGCAGTGAGTCAGAAGAACGTTTTCAGAGTTTGCCCGGAGCAATGTGCTTGTCTGCATCCGAGAATCTCACTCGATTCCCGGATCCAACTTCTGGGGTATTCCATAACTCCAGATCCCCGATACATAGCCACATTCTGTAAAGACTTTCTCCAGAAAACCCACCATGAAATTTACAGCCTAGAAATCTCCCGGTCCCAGCACCCCAGGAAAGGCAAAACACAAATAAATCTTTAATGTCGCATTATTTGCACAGATTCACAGTAATGCATTTCTGACATCTTGGTCCAAGAGCTGACACCTGAGGACCTCAACACACAGATCAGGGGTAACCAAGTGGGCTGAACCTTTATTAGTGAGCCTGGTTAACCCCTTCACTGTTACATACACGCCCAGAGAGGTAATACTGGTATACACATACACGCCCAGGGAGGTAATACTGGTATACACATACACGCCCAGGGAGGTAATACCGGTATATACATGCACGCCCAGATAGGTAATACCGGTATACTCATACATGGCCAGTATTACCTTTCATTTTTTAATGGACATAGTGTCCAAATACAGGACAGTCCGGTTCAATACAGGACACTTGGCAACCCTAAGTGAAGATGGCATACAGTATATATTCATTTACCAAGCGGAATAGAAATGTGGGTGTCGTATGTATTTATATTGCCTCAAAAAGCTCATTTGAAGGTACAAGCCTGGAAATAAATAAATATTCAAATGTTTCTAACTCTCTTGTGACTCAGGATAAGTCTGCAGCCTGTTGGTTAGGAAAAGAGGAAACCCCTTTTAGTCTACCTGAGGATATTCAGATAGGCAATGCCTCTTTTAAAGTTTTAGGAATTTATTTTGGAAAAGAGTAAAGTGAAGGTAGAAAGGTGGAAGAAGTGGAAATTCTCTTTCAGAGAAAAAATGTAAATGATTAAAGTTTTTTTTTATATACCTATTTTTGTCTATTTAAGTTTTGTATTTCCTCCACCTGTGGAAAATACTGTTACTTTACTGTATATAGCCTTTTTTTCCAATTACTCTGGGGAAATCTTTTAAACGTGTTAAAGCGAGACATTACTTAATTGCTGAGAGAGGCGGTTTGTGAATGGTAAACCCTGTATTATTTTTCTCTCTCATTTTTGTATGTTTTAATTTGCAGAATTTTCTCAATAGAGAAGACCAGTTTTGGAATATATATTTTAGGAAGTGGGTGTCTCCCCTTCAAAACTGGCTAGATGGAAAACATGTTCAAATAATTATTGTAAGAGGTATATACATGCCAGAAAATATGAGGATTATGTACAAATTCTTAAATAGATGTAAAATAACTGCTTTGGAAATTACTTCCGTTCCCAGAAAAAAATTGTACTGGGTCATATTGAGCAGGATGTGTGTCATACAATTAGAAAATTAGATCTAAATCTCTGTGGTACAGAGCAGGGGGCGCAAACTTTTTTCCCTGCGCCCCCCTGCCGGCGGTCCCCTCACTCATGCGCCCCCCGTAACCCCCACTTACCTGCGCTCCGACGTCATGACGTCACGTTGCCATAGCAATGTGACGTCACATGACCTCGCGGCGTCATTTTGACGCCGCGTTGCCATGGCGACGCAGGAAGGAAGCCGCCGGAGCCTAGGTAAGTAAAAGTTTACAGAGGCCCTGCAGCTCCCCCGGCACTTAATTTAAGTGCCTTCGGGAAGCGCGCGGGCCTCTGTAAACCCCGCGCCCCCCGCCGGCAGTCTCGCGCCCCCCCTGGGGGTCGCGCCCCCCAGTTTGCGCACCGCTGGTATAGAGGACCAGAAAGAAGCCTTACAGAATCTATCAGACCCGAGAATCCCTCTTGGGATTCAGGATACCGTCTGGTTGACTTTCCATGGGCGTCTTTATCTAAAAGCAAATTTCAAGTATAAAAACATAGCGGATACAAACGGCCCCCGAGATTCCTGTGCTGGGATCTTGGAGACGACAGAGCACCTCCTCGTGGAGATGTGGGAGGGCATGGCCGCCTCATTACACATGCCAGATTTAAAGGGTCAAAGCTATTGTGAAATAGTGTACAGTGTGTTTAGGGATTACTTGCAGGGCTACAATGGTAGCACAGTGGTGTTAATCAATGCACTTCTTAAATCTAGGTTGTGGATCACCCGCAGTCTTCTCTCCACAGAGCAGGTTCTCGTGCCTGTAACCTGTGAAGGGGGACAGGTTATAGAGCAGATAAAGAAAATAAAGCAGGGGGGGAGAGACAGGTGGGATATAAAGTCCTGGGAGAGATGGGCGGGTGTTCAGATATGTGTGTGTAAACATTTTCTGTATTTAGTGTAAATAATATGTAATATTGCGTTTCTTTTTAATTTATGTTTTACTTTTGTATTGATATGTTTATAAATATGTTTTGTTTTTATAAATAAAAAATACCCTACATTACATATAAACCCAGGACAGTCTGATCCTGTCCCTGGTCATCTGAAGTTAATTAGTCACCTTGTCCTTTAAACATGACCTTTTCTTGCTCACGCAGAGAATTAGGAAATTACTTATCCCCTCCTGTATTTCTCCACTGCTGTGGTCTACTGTAGGTAGTAATATGGAAGATTGTTCTGGCTCTGACTGGCTGATATCTGCAGACCCCAAGATTTCGGATCGCTGTACTCGGCGCCCCAGAGCAGAGAGAGAGGAGGCATCTAAGGGTAAAGTCCACAAAGACATTTATTTATGTAAAAAAAAAAACTCTAACTTGACTCAACCGTTTCAAATGTTGGGACATAACTGGGGTAATGTTAAGACAAGTGTGTGGCTGAGAAATATTGGGGAAAGAGGGAGTATTGAGTCAGGCTATCAAGTCTCCATGAGAAAATACACTATGGGACTGGAGAGAGTGCAGAAAAGAGCCACCACATTAATAAAGGGGATGGATAATCTGATTTATGAGGAGAGGCTAGCTAAATTAGATATGTTTACATTCGAAAAGAGGCGTCTAAGAGGGGAAATGATAACTATATACAAATATATTTATAGACACACAAGAGAGTTCAGGGCACTCTAAATGGGAAAAAGAAGAAGGGCAAAAAACTTATCTTTCCAGCTGTGGCGCTTGTAGTGCAGCCAGGATCACCATCCAGCAGCAAATAAACATATAGCAGAGATCCAAAGAAGGTCCACAGCACTCACCAATTGTAAGTCAATAGAAAAAGGTTTTAATAGTAGGGGCTTGAGAAAGGACCGTGAAGTCCGAAACGTCGCTCCATTTTTTCTGTTATTACCCCTGATGCTTGACCTGTTCTATTAAAACCTTTTTTTATACAAATATATTTAGGGTCAATACAAGGAGCTTTCAAAGAACTATTCATCCCAAGGGCAGTACAAATGACTTGGGCCATCCCTTAAGGTTGGAGGAAAGGAGATTTCACCAGCAACAAAGGAAAGGTTTCTTTACAGTAAGGGCAGTTACTATATGGAATGCATTAACCATGGAGACTGTGATGGCAGATACAATAGATATATATTTTAAAAAGGTTGTGCATCTTTTTAGAAAGGAAAGGTATACAGGAATACACCCAATAAGTAAACATGGTATGGATGTTGATCCAGGGAGAAATCTAATTGCTGTTACTGGAGTCAGGAAGGAATTGATTGACGCGAATTGAAGCAGAGTCACAATGTAACAAGAGGTACAGGAGGAATTATAGAAGCAGTTATAGGGAGCAGTTAGGGGAAGAGTTATAGGTAGGGTAACCTGATGTTCCGATATAGCCAGGACAGTCCTGGTTTTCCGGCTCTGTCCCGGTTTTCTCTCCCGCTGGTGAGCGCCGACTGCAGATGTAAAAGAGCACTTGTCGACCACGCATGCGTGATCGGCACGTCCCGCCTGCTCTTGCGCACAGCAAGCTACAATTGCGCATGAGCGACCAGCAAACGCTATTCGCGCATGCGCAGTTGGCAAGGGCTCTTTGCACATCTGCAGTTGGCAAGCGATGACTGCGCATGCGTGAGATGTATGTATGTTTTTATTTGTATAGCGCCATAAATGTACATAGCGCTTCACAGTAGTAATACACATGGTAATCATATCAATAACAAGTATTATAAATAACAGGTCATGGGAAAAAATTGCTTCAGACATAAAAGTAACATTAAGGAAGAGGAGTTCACAATCTAATTGTTATGTAGGAGGAATGTACAGAGACAGTAGGAGGGCCTTTTGGTAAGTGCTTCTGCAGGGGGCCAAGCTTTATGTATCACTAGCTGAGAGACCCGGCGTTGCCCGTGAGTTAAATTTCCCGCTAGGAAAGGGGGGGGAGAGGGGGGGGAAAGTGGACAGGGGGGGGACAGTGGACAGGAGGGGGGAACAGTGGAGGGGGAGGACAGTGGACAGGAGGGGGGGGGGGCAGTGGACAGGAGGGGGGGAGACAGTGGACAGGAGGAGGGGAGGGGGGGGGACAGTGGATAGGGGGGGGACAGTGGATAGGGGGGGGACAGTGGACAGGAGGGGGGAACAGTGGACGGGGGGGACAGTGGACAGGAGGGTGGGGGGGCAGTGGACAGGAGGGGGGGGGAGACAGTGGACAGGAGGGGGGAGACAGTGGACAGGAGGGGGGGAGACGGTGGACAGGAGGGGACAGTGGACAGGAGGGGACGGGACAGTGGACAGGAGGGGACGGGACAGTGGACAGGAGGGGATGGGGACAGTGGACAGGAGGGGATGGGGACAGTGGACAGGAGGGGATGGGGACAGTGGACAGGAGGGGACGGGGACAGGAGGGGACAGTGGACAGGAGGGGACGGGACAGTGGACAGGAGGGGACGGGACAGTGGACAGGAGGGGATGGGGACAGTGGACAGGAGGGGATGGGGACAGTGGACAGGAGGGGATGGGGACAGTGGACAGGAGGGGACGGGGACAGGAGGGGACGGGGACAGGAGGGGACGGGGACAGTGGACAGGAGGGGATGGGGACAGTGGACAGGAGGGGACGGGACAGTGGACAGGAGGGGACGGGACAGTGGACAGGAGGGGACGGGACAGTGGAGAGGAGCGGACTGGATAGTGGACAGGAGGGGATGGGACAGTGGACAGGAGGGGACTGGACAGTGGACAGGAGGGGACGGGACAGTGGACAGGAGGGGACGGGACAGTGGACAGGAGGGGACGGGACAGTGGACAGGAGGGGGACGGGACAGTGGACAGGAGGGGACGGGACAGTGGACAGGAGGGGGACGGGACAGTGGACAGGAGGGGGACTGGACAGTGGACAGGAGGGGGACTGGACAGTGGACAGGAGGGGACGGGACAGTGGACAGGATGGGGACGACAGTGGACAGGATGGGGACAATAGGGGACAGTGGACAGGAGGGGGGGGCAGTGGACAAGAGGGGACGGAACAGTGGACAGGAGGGGACGGGTACAGTGGACAGGAGGGGAAGGGACAGTGGACAGGAGGGGGAGGGGACGACAGTGGACAGGAGGGGGATGGGACGACAGTGGACAGGAGGGGAGGGGACGATACTGGACAGGAGGGGACGGGACGACAGTGGACAGGAGGGGACAGGACGACAGTGGACAGGAGGGGGACGGGACAGTGTACAGGAGGGGGACGGGACAGTGGACAGGAGGGGGACGGGACAGTGGACAGGAGGGGGACGGGACAGTGGACAGGAGGGGGTGGTGACAGTGGACAGGAGGGGGGTGAGAGTGGACAGGAGGGGTTGAGAGTGGACAGGAGGGGGTGGACAGTGGACAGGAGGGGGGGCAGTGTATAGGAGGGGGGGTGGGTTGCTTAAAATTTCCGGGTCCCTCCTCTCCACTCCCCCTGTATGTTTCTCGGCTCCCCCTTCTCTCTACGCTCCCCCCTCTCTCTACGCTCCTGACCCCCCCCCCGAAGCTCCGGTCCCCACCCTACAGTGCCTGACACACACACAGTGTCACACACACACAGTGTCACACACACACAGTGTCACACACACACAGTGTCACACACACACACACACACACACACACACACACACACACACACACACACACACACACACACACACACACAGTGTCCCACACACACACAGTGTCACACACACACACACACACACACACACACACACACACACACACACACACACACACACACACACACACAGTGACACACACACACACACACGTCACCTCTCGTTCTGGCCGCCGCCATCTTAGTTACTCCGCGAGGGAGGAAGGGGGTCCTTCCGGCCGCCGCCATCTTAGGTGCCGCGTGTCAGCTGCCTGCCACACACACACACACACACACACACACACACACAGTGTCACACACACACACAGTGTCACACACACACACAGTGTCACACACACACACACACACAGTGTCACACACACACACACACACACACACACACACACACACACACACACACACACACACACACACACACACACACACACACACACACACACACACACACACAGTGTCCCACACACACACAGTGTCACACACACACACACACACACACACACACACACACCGTGTCACACACACACACACACACACACACACACATACACACACACACAGTGACACACACACACACACACGTCACCTCTCGTTCTGGCCGCCGCCATCTTAGTTACTCCGCGAGGGAGGAAGGGGGTCCTTCCAGCCGCCGCCATCTTAGGTGCCGTGTGTCAGCTGCCTGTCCCCCCGCCGGGGAGGGGGGGAGGTGAGTGGAGCATCGGGGGGGGGAGGTGAGTGGAGCATCGGGGAGGTAGTTGAGTGGAGCATCGGGGGGGGAGGTGAGTGGAGCATCGGGGGGGAGGTGAGTGGAGCATCGGGGGGGAGGTGAGTGGAGCATCGGGGGGGGGAGGTGAGTGGAGCATCAGGGGGAGGTGAGTGGAGCATCGGGGGGGGGAGGTGAGTGGAGCATCGGGGGGGAGGTGAGTGGAGCATCGGGGAGGAGTGTGTGTGTGTGTGTGTGTTGACCCGTCACTCCGCCTCAGGCCAATGAGAGGTGTGCGGGGGCGGGCGGCCCAAGGGAGCAATCTCATTGGCCTGGCCCAAGGTCCAATGAGATTGCCGCTAGGGACACAGGGAGGGACACAGGGAGACATATACAGACACGGACACATAGGACACTTTCACAAATATATAGTAGATGTGTCAAGTAATATCTACGATGCTAATCATATGCTTCTATAAGCAAGTGTGCCTTAAGATGGGTCTTAAAGGTGGATAGAAAGGGTGCTAGTCGGGTATTGAGGGGAAGGGCATTCCAGAGGTGTGGGGTAGTCAGTGAGAAAGGTTTAAGGTGGGAGAGGGCTTTAGAAACAAAGGGGGTAGATAGAAGACATCCTTGAGTAGAACGCAAGTGTCTGGATCAGTGATTTCCAACCTTTTTTGTTTGTAGGAACCCTTGAAGTATTTTGAAAAATCTCGGGGAACCCCTATCTGGCCGACACATATTAGGTTCGACAGGGGTCAGTCACAACATTTCACACCTCATGAGCCACCTCTATTTCCCACCCTTTACCCATGTATTTCTCTCCCATCCATCTCACTAACTCGCCCCCCTCCCGCCTCGCATGTATTTATCCCTTGCGTCTCACTCTTACTCCCTCTTTTCCTCACTCACTCCCTCCTGCCCCCCTCTCTTCTCTCTTCTCTCACTGTCCCCTACATGCCGTCAATTACCCCACTCTCTCTCAATCCACCCTTCAAAATACCCCCGGGGGGTCTGTGGTCCATAGGAGGAACCCCTGAGACTGTTTCAAGGAGCCCCAGGGAACCCTGGTTGGGAATCACTGGATACAAAAAAGACACAGCGCACAACGCTCATAGTGCATTACAAATATTATTCACATAAACAATAAAAGGGTGAGTAATGTGCGTACATCAATTGCAATAAAATCAAGCAGTTTCGGGATATGTTACCCAACGCCTCCGGAGACCGGATTAGGTGTCCTTGCAGGGGTTAAACTGCTATCCTCGATGGTGCAGGGTCCTATTGGAGTAGGTGCACAACCTCTGCTGGTCCTTGCTCCCCTGTGCACGATTGGGCCGGGAGCTGCTGGTTCCTGTAGTGCTTCAGCAAAGCAAATCTGGTCATCTGCTGGGCGTTTGCACTCTCCTCCGTGTGGAGTGCTTCCTGGTTCTTGACGTCACCACAGGAATTCGGCGCCGTTCGACCACGATCAAATTGCGCAGTAGGGTGCTAATAAAAAGCTAGAGCACTAGTACGAAACTGCTTGATTTTATTGCAATTGATGTACGCACATTACTCACCCTTTTATTGTTTATGTGAATAATATTTGTAATGCACTATGAGCGTTGTGCGCTGTGTCTTTTTTGTATGCATTTGTTAGCTCCAGGGGGATTCTGAGCCCCCCCCTTCATCACAGCTGCAGACGCTCAATTCTAGGTTAAGTTATTTAATTCACTTATTTTCACTTATCACGTCACGTTACAACTTAGTTGCGCACTGTTATTTCCTCTTTTTTCACTTTATATTGGGAATCACTGGTCTGGATGGTGCATAGCGAGAAATTAGGGCTGAGATCTAAGTAGGGGCAGAAGAATGTAAAGCTTTAAAAGTGAGGAGGAGAATTGCATGTGTGATATAGGATTTGATAGGAAGCCAGGAGAGGGATTTGAGCAGGGGAGACGCTGAGACAGATTTAGGAAAGAGTAGAGTGATTCTGGCAGCAGCGTTTAGGATAGATTGTAGGGGAGACGGGTGAGAGGCAGGAAGGCCGGACAGCAGGAGGTTACAGTAGTCGAGACGGGAGAGAATGAGGGCCTGAGTCAGAGTTTTAGCAGTCGAGCAACAGAGGAAAGGGCGTATCTTTGTAATATTGCAGAGGAAAAAGCGACAGGTTTTAGAGACGACAGGACAGGACAAATCTGGTCACCCTAATTATAGGGAGGAGTTAGGGGAGGAGTTATAGGGAGCAGTTATGGGAGGAGTTATAGGGAACAGTTAGGGGAGGAATTATAAGGAGTAGTTAGGTGAGGAGTTATAGGGAGCAGTGTCGTGGAACAGTATTTTACATTTCTCTGTCTCCCTTTGCAGCTCATAGGATTCATGTCTCCCTGGTTTAGCTGCCGGCTATTCTCCCTGTCCCAGCAGCTACTGTAGCTGCATGTGAAAAGGCAACATTATTGTTACATGTTGTTTACACCGCCCTAGTCAGTGCTGGTTGTCTGCAATCTCCTATTCTCCTAGCTGAGAGTGGGCTATTCCTACCCTCCTGTCCTTGCTGACAGTTAGTATAGTCTCACTTCACTTCTAGTGTGACCCTTGCCCCTCACTTCCTTTTCACCCTGGACTCTGAGTGAGTACCTGCCTGCTATTTACCCAGCAAGGCCTTTCTGTTTTACACTGCCTTACCTTGATACACTGCACTTCAGACAGAGAAGCCTCTCTACCCAAAATACATCTGCAAGCACCTTTCTTCCTGTGATTTTCCCTCAATAAAACTAAGAAAGACAAGACTAAGGAGCAGTTAGGGGAGGAGTTATAGGGAGCAGTTAGGGGAGGAGTTATAGGGAGCAGTTAGGGGAGGAGTTATAGGGAGCAGTTAGGGGAGGAGTTATAGGGAGCAGTTAGGGGAGGAGTTATAGGGAGCAGTTAGGGGAGGAGTTATAGGGAGGAAAACATCAGCGCTTTATTATAATGAGATGTATTAAAATTTGCAGCTATAACTGGTGCAGATTTCCTCTCATTTTGCATCAAATAGATCCGCTGTGTGTGAGGTTAATTTCTTAATGTCACAAGCTTCATACATTTGTCGTGTTTTGGAGAACAGTAAATTGCCCCATCTTTATACATCTCCCCCAGAAAGCCCTAACCCTTATAGCGCGGAGCGGGATCACATTAATATCTGCCATGTTTAATATTCACAGGTCCTAACTGCAAGTGCAAAACCAGGGAAAGAAAATGTACACAACATGAGGATTACGACGACTTTGTCCTTTCGTGCACATTGTCAAGAAATTCTCCTTTAACGTGTAAGTATAGAAAGAAATAAGCTATGATTGTGGGAATATATTGTTTCACTGGCTGACCGTCTGTCTTGGGTTTTGCTGCAGCACAGCTAATTAGTGATGTACCGGGTACTACCCGGTACCCGGCGGCTTTTCAGCTACCCGGAAATTACCCGGACCCGGCAACTGGAAAGTGGACCCAGCGCCGGGTATCCGGGTAATGTCAGGGTAGTTGAAAAGTATCTCTTACTTACCTGCTGGAAGCCCGCGCGGACATCGGAACAGGTAAGCAGAGGTGCGTGGGCGGTGGGGCGGCATCACAGTCATGTGGCGCCCGCGCGGGAGCTGCAGGACTCCATATTGCACTGGGAGCTGGTAGCCGGCTGTCCAATAGGAAAGCTTCTTCTCCTGCTCCGGTCACATGGTCCCAGCTCCCAGTGCAGTATGGAGTCCTGCAGCTCCTGCGCGGGCCCCACACTGACCGCTGATGCCGCCCCACCGCCCCCGCACCTCTGCTTACCTGTTCCGATGTCGCCGTGGGCTTCCTCCACCCCAGGTAAGTTTCCTCCACCCCAAGGTAAGTGAAAAACCGTGTAGCCGGGTACCCGGCTGGGTACAAAGTGCCAAATCCTCCGGGTACTCGTTACCCGGTTTAAAAAAAATGTAGGACCTGGTCCAACACTACAGCTAATGCAAACAGTACTTTACTTTATTTTGTATAATAATACAATGAATTTCTGTTTACAAGGGTCAGTTCCTCTTAGGAGCAAAGTGTACTAATGGCAGTGACATGTTAGGCTGCGGCCCCGCTAGCGCTGAGCGGGCGGTGCTTGGCGAGGTGACTTGCATATATATATATATATATATGCAAGTCCCCGCTCACGCGATGCGCACGCGGGTATGAGCGTGCACACACACGGTGCGCTTAGGTAAATAAAAATTTTATACTTTCCCATTACCACAATATTTGGCAATGCCGCCCCCTCCCTCCCCCCGCGCGCGAGCAGACGCAGGACACCAGCTACGCATGCTTTGAGCGCCAGCGCGGCCGCAGCCTTAGAGAGGTCAGTCCCTCCTAGGGACAAAGTGTACTAATGGCAGTAACAGGGTTAAGGGGTCAGTCCCTCCTAGGGGCAAAGTGTACTAATGGCAGTAACAGGGTTAAGGGGTCAGTCCCTCCTAGGGGCAAAGTGTACTAATGGCAGTGACATGGTTAAGGGGTCAGTCCCTCCTAGGGGCAAAGTGTACTAATGGCAGTTACATGGTTAAGGGGTCAGTCCCTCCTAGGGGCAAAGTGTACTAATGGCAGTGACAGGGTTAAGGGATCAGTCCCTCCTAGGGGCAAAGTGTACTAATGGCAGTGACATGGTTAAGGGGTCAGTCCCTCCTAGGGGCAAAGTGTACTAATGGCAGTGACATGGTTAAGGGGTCAGTCCCTCCTAGGGGCAAAGTGTACTAATGGCAGTTACATGGTTAAGGGGTCAGTCCCTCCTAGGGGCAAAGTGTACTAATGGCAGTGACATGGTTAAGGGGTCAGTCTCTCCTAGGTAGGGTTTAGCCGGGACAATCCCGGTTTTTCATGTGCTGTCCCGTTTCCATATAATTTTCAAATTGTCCCGGTTTGTACTTGGGGTCCCGGCTTTTGGGGCTGTGGGAAGTGGAGGGGGGGGGGGGGAGTTTTGACGAGGTGCTGCAAGCCGGGTCTCCCCTTCCCTCAGCACCGCCCCCCTCCCTTCTCTCCTCCAGTAATGCCGGGTCCTCCCCTTCCTTAGGCTCCGCCCCTCTGTCCCTCCCTTTAGGCTCCGCGGGCCTGCTGGTCTCTCAGCTGCACTGGCTACCTATGCTGCTCCTGCAGGCCCATCTCCGGGCCCCAGGTAACCCACATGCCCCCTAATACCCCCCTCCCAGACACCTTACCCACTCCAAGGGGGGAGAGGCCTTATTTTTATGTGTGTGTTTGCAGAGGTGGGCTTATTGTGTGTGTGTGTGTCACTGTGTGTCAGTGTGTGTGTGTGTCACTGTGTGACTGTGTGTGTGTGTCACTGTGTCTGTGTGTGTGTCACTGTGTGTGTGTCACTGTCTGTGTGTGTGTCACTGTGTGTGTGTGTGTGCCACTGTCTGTGCCACTGTCTGTGTGTGTGTGTGTCACTGTCTCTGTGTGTGTTTGTGTCACTGTCACTGTGTGTGTGTGTCACTGTCACTGTGTGTGTGTGTGTGTCACTGTGTGTGTGTGTGTGTGTGTGTGTGTGTCACTGTCACTGTGTGTGTGTGTGTGTGTGTGTGTGTCACTGTGTGTGTGTGTGTCACTGTCACTGTGTGTCACTGTGTGTGGCACTGTGTGTGTCACTGTGTGTCACTGTCACTGTGTGTCCCTGTCTGTGTGTGTGTCACTGTCACTGTGTGTCACTGTCACTGTGTGTCACTGTCTGTGTGTGTGTGTGTCACTGTGTGTGTGTGTGTCGCTGTCTGTCACTGTCACTGTGTCCCTGTCTATGTGTCTGTGGGCCTGTATCCTCCCCTCCAAATTCCATCGACATGGCTGCGCCACGTCACGTAATGCTCATTGCCATAACAACGAGACGCTCCATGACGTCACGCGGCATCAAGTTGATATGACAATGGGACGTATTATGGCGCCGAGGCATCACGTGGTGGCACATTGCCATGGCAACATGTCACCGCCTGACATCAGTGTCTCGTTGTCATGGCAACTTGGTGCATTACGTGATGTAATTTGTTTTATAAATAATTTTTTAATGTGTCCCGGTTTTTCATTTTGAAAATCTGGTCACCCTACTCCTAGGGGCAAAGTGTACTAATGGCAGTGACATGGTTAAGGGGTCAGTCCCTCCTAGGGGCAAAGTGTACTAATGGCAGTGACATGGTTAAGGGGTCAGTCCCTCCTAGGAGCAAAGTGTACTAATGGCAGTGACATGGTTAAGGGGTCAGTCCCTCCTAGGGGCAAAGTGTACTAATGGCAGTGACATGGTTAAGGGGTCAGTCCCACCTAGGGGCAAAGTGTACTAATGGCAGTGACATGGTTAAGGGGTCATTCCCTCCTAGGGGCAAAGTGTACTAATGGCAGTGACATGGTTAAGGGATCAGTCCCTCCTAGGAGCAATGTGTACTAATGGCTGTGACATGGTTAAGGGATCAGTCCCTCCTAGGGGCAAAGTGTACTAATGGCAGTGACATGGTTAAGGGGTCAGTCCCTCCTAGGGGCAAAGTGTACTAATGGCAGTGACATGATTAAGGGATCAGTCCCTCCTAGGGGCAAAGTGTACTAATGGCAGTGACATGGTTAAGGGATCGCCCTCCTAGGGGCAAAGTGTACTAATGGCAGTGACATGTTTAAGGGGTCAGTCCCTCCTAGGAGCAAAGTGTACTAATGGCAGTGACATGGTTAAGGAGTCAGTCCCTCCTAGGGGCAAATTGTACTAATGGCAGTGACATGGTTAAGGAGTCAGTCCCTCCTAGGGGCAAAGTGTACTAATGGCAGTGACATGGTTAAGGGGTCAGTCCCTCCTAGGGGCAAAGTGTACTAATGGCAGTGACATGGTTACGAGGTCAGTCCCTCCTAGGGGCAAAGTGTACTAATGGCAGTGACATGGTTAAGGAGTCAGTCCCTCCTAGGGGCAAAGTGTACTAATGGCAGTGACATGGTTAAGGGGTCAGTCCCTCCTAGGAGCAAAGTGTACTAATGGCAGTGACATGGTTAATGCTGTTTTTAAATTGCAGTCTTTTTACATAATGTGTTAAAGTAGCAGTCCAAGCTGCCGTTTTTTGTTTAAATATTTTTTTCCCTTTGATATGTGCATCAATACAATCCTCACAATGATAAGTAATTAGTTCAGTTGCCGATCGATCTGCGAATATTTGGCTTGTGGGTTAACTAAATGGCTGTCAGTGCAGCAGAAGAGGACCAAAGATGCTGTTGGTCTGTGGGGAAGATCATGTGACCAGGCAGTCACTAGATACAATTGGTGCACTGCTAGAAAGAGGGCAGGGCTCAAAAAGAGGTGTGCCAGAGCATTTTCGGAAGTGGAACGGGATGTGACTTTGTAAAGGATTGTTATAGAAACAAAAAAATGCTTGTTACATTATAATACATTAAAATTGTAATTCAGAGATTTTTGTTTTGTTTTTAAATGCTACAAGTGTTTTCTCATAGTACAGAACTGATTTATTACAAAGACACATATAGGATATTGCTTGCTCTGCAGATGTACAGTAAAGTGATTCCAGGTTACCGCTTCTCGTTAGCGTTTCGGTGTTAAATCTGAACATTTACACTTCTGTCCCGTCCACAGCGTCGCCAAACCAAACCTGGAACAGAATTAGCGACACTAAACTCACCACGGGCGGCCGGAGAAAGTTCTGTATGCAGGACCGTGCCACGTGTGGAAAGGGTACATGTTTTGCTTATTTTTTTAATACTGCCGACGTGTAATAAAGCTGCAGTCCCACTCAGGACCACGCAGAGCTAATGACAGCGATATGTCTTATCAATGAACCCAGGGTTCTCAACTCCAGTCCCCAAAACCCCCCAAGAGGGATATCCTTAAAACCTGACCTGTTGGGGGACATTGACGACTTGAGTGGGCCACCCATGGGTTAACCCCTTCAGTGCTGAATGAAATGTACACCTCATTGTGAAATCGCTCAGTATGTTTTGGTTTGATTATTTTAGAGACCTAGATTATAATCATCCATTCAAATGACTATAACTGGGACGCCCGGACTCCACAACAGGAACATTTGGGTAACAGTGATCATAACATGGTCTCATTTGAAATAAATTATCAAAAAATAGATTTCTTGGGTTCAACAAAGACCTTAAACTTTAGAAAGGCAGATTTTAATAAACTGACGTCTAATCTACAAGTAATACACTGGGATGATGTTTTTGCAGGGAAAAATGTAGAAAATAAATGGTCAGTCTTTAAAACATTGTTAGAAAAGCACACTTATCAGTGTATACCCTTGTATAAGTATAAAAGAAATAAGTCAAAACCAATGTGGCTAAATAAACAGGTAGGGGAGGAAATGGACAAGAAGAGGAAGGCGTTTAGATTCTTTAAGTCAGAAGGGACGGAGACATCGTATCAGAATTATAAGGAATGTAACAAATTGCAAAAGGGCAATCAAATTAGCAAAAATGGATAATGAAAAAAGGATTGCAATAGAAAGTAAGGTCATCCCTAAAAAGTTCTTTAAGTACCTTAATATCAAAAAAATGAGAAAAGAAAATATAGGACCCTTTCAGTGTGAGATGGGTAGGCAGATTATTGGAGATACGGAAAAAGCTGAGGTATTAAACACATTCTTTGCCTCTGTGTTTACCAGGGAAGAATCAAGTTCAATAGTAGTGCCGCAGGAGGAAGCCACAACCTCCATATTAATGAACAATTGCTTAACTGAGGAAGAAGTTCCTAGGCGGCTTGAAAAAATTAAAGTAAATAAGGCACCTGGCCCCGATGGCATACATCCAAGAGTTCTCAAGGAGTTAAGCTCAGTAATAGCAAAACCATTATATTTAATATTCAAGGACTCCATTTCCACAGGCTCAGTACCACAAGATTGGTGCAAAGCAGATGTGGTGCCTATATTTAAAAAGGGAGCTAGATCACAACCGGGAAATTACAGACCTGTAAGCCTGTCTTCAATAGTAGGGAAACTACTTGAAGGTTTAATACGGGATAATATTCAGGAATACCTAATGGAAAACAAAATTATTAGTAATAGTCAGCATGGATTTATGAAGGATAGATCTTGCCAAACTAACCTTATTTGTTTTTTTGAGGAGGTAAGTAGGACTTTAGACCAGGGTAATGCAGTTGATGTGGTCTACTTAGATTTTGCAAAGGCTTTTGATACGGTTTCACACAAGAGGATGGTGTACAAAATAAAGAAAATTGGACTCAGTAATAATATATGCACCTGGATTGAAAACTGGTTAAAAGACAGACAACAGAGGGTTGTCATAAATGGAACTTTTTCAGGTTGGGCTAAAGTCGTGAGTGGAGTACCTCAGGGATCGGTACAGGGACCCCTGCTTTTTAACTTGTTTATTAATGACCTTGAGGTTGGGATCGAGAGCAAAGTCTCTATCTTTGCTGATGATACTAAATTGTGTAAGGGAATAGAATCAGAGCAGGATGTAATTTCTCTTCAGAAAGACTTGGCGAGACTGGAAACGTGGGCAGGTAAATGGTAGATGAGGTTTAATACAGATAAATGTAAGGTTATGCATTTGGGATGCAAGAATAAAAAGGCGACTTACAAATTAAATGGAGATATATTGGGGGAATCCTTGATGGAGAAGGATTTAGGATTGCTTGTAGACAGCAGGCTTAGCAATAGTGCCCAATGTCATGCAGTAGCTGCATAGGCAAACAAGATCTTATCTTGCATCAAACGGGCAATGGATGGAAGGGAACTAAACATAATTATGCCCCTTTACAAAGCATTAGTAAGACCACACCTTGAATATGGAGTACAATTTTGGGCTCCAATCCTAAGAAAAGACATTATGGAACTAGAGAGAGTGCAGAGAAGAGCCACCAAATTAATTAAGGGAATGGACAATCTAACTTATGAGGAGAGGCTAGCTAAATTAGATTTATTTACATTAGAAAATAGGCGTCTAAGAGGGGATATGATAATTATATACAAATATATTCGGGGACAATACAAGGAATTTTCAAAAGAACTATTCATCCCTCGGGCAGTACAAAGGACTCGGGGCCATCCCTTAAGGTTGGAGGAAAGGAAATTTCACCAGCAACAAAGGAAAGGGTTCTTTACAGTAAGGGCAGTTAAAATGTGGAATTCATTACCCATGGAGACTGTGATGGCAGATACAATAGATTTGTTCAAAAAAAGGTTGGACATCTTTTTAGATGGGAAATGTATACAGGGATATACCAAATAAGTATACATGGGAAGGATGTTGATCCAGGGATTAATCCGATTGCCAATTCTTGGAGCCAGGAAGGAATTAATTTTTCCCCTTAATGGGGTTTTTTGTTTGCCTTCCTCTGGATCAATAAGTAAGTATAGATATAGGATAAAGTATCTGTTGTCTAAATTTAGCATAGGTTGAACTTGATGGACCTACGTCTTTTTTCAACCTCATCTACTATGTAACTATGTAACAAGAAGATTGCAAGCTTTTGGGATCAATTAACGGAGCAATCCCCCCTTTCTAACCAACATTTATTGTACAGGATTGGAACTTTGGCGTCCTCCAGGGCTAAACCTCACTATTACCAGCTCCGGGGGTGTCCCCAACTGACCGAGATACTTATTGGTAAAGCACTTATGTAACTATGTATTGTAACCATGTATTATTTGTCATCTTAACTCTATGCCCAGGACATTATTGAAAACGAGAGGTAACTCTCACTGTATTACTTCCTGGAAAAATATTTTATAAATAAATAAATTCCAGTATTACAGTACATCCTGGTTTTTAAAGGGGATTTATATGGCATGCCAGTTTGTTTTCCCAGAGGGAGATTTAATCCCTGTAAATTCACCGGTAAGTATCTTGGGTACTGGAGGATCCCCGGAGCTGAAAACTGTGGTGTTTGGTTCAGGGGGATCCCCCAATTATGGGGGACAGGGGGGAGGGGGCAGCATACAGACAGGGGTATGAAGATAATATCATGAGATGTTATGTATTTTAATCCGGATGGCCAACTCAAGGTGACATATGTGTTGGTTTAGAAGGTCGTAAACGTTAACCAGATACAGGTCTGCCTCAAAGAAAGCTAAATGTTGGTATGAAATTACCGATACAATGCAGAGAGAGGTGACACACAGTGTAAGCTTCATTGAAGGACTTTATTAAAAAATGAGAATATCATGTGATGTCATATGCTCAACATGCTAAGAAGTACGGGAGTATACGTGGCCCAGAGTGGCATATAATGATTACAGACACGTCAGGTCTAGCAGGTACCGAGAGACAGATATCTATTTGTAGCTCAAATCCGTAATGACCGCCTGAATCTATTGATGTAGCTCACGTGTGTGTAAGTACAGAAGGAAAGTTATGAGTGCGTTTAGATATTGAGGAAAAGTTTAAACGTCGTTTGTATGGTTTTTTTTTCTCTGTCGTAACAAAATGTCAATCTAACAGCTGATTTACGACGGGGTGGGCTTACGTTGTTTCAATGGGGGAAAAATGTTCTTAAATCTTAGAAAGGGTTTAGTAAAATAAGATTTCAACAGAGGTGTGTTTGGACCAAACACGTGATATCTCATCTTCCTGCGACAGTGACCTCTGGGAGAAAACCTATGACATTTTAGTAATGTACTGTATAGGGATTTCAATTTTATATTATCCTCTTATTTTGAGAAACTGTTCTGCATCTATTGTAATTATCGTAACATACAGTGAGAACCCAAAAGAAGGGCTCATAGAACCCCACTAGAATGCACTCATTGCCATTGATCACAAAATAAAGGCAATCATAGCCCTGTAAAAGATACCCTCCTGAAGTCAAACAACAGATCAAATAAGGGATGAAAATGAGTGACCAAAACAAAAAAATTTATTGCATCAATTAATTCACACTAAATAGTTAAAATCCATAAAATTGTTCCCCAAGGAGGAGAACCATTAATTGCCGCTTGATAGCTATAATTAGACTGATGGCAAAACACTCCTTATCCCCTGCGGTCCATGTGTCATATAATAACCATATCCAAAATGTAATGGGAGCACTATTGTACTCAAAAATGTTTGTTTTGGTCACTCATTTTCATCCCTTATTTGACCTGTTGTTTGACCTCAGGAGGGTATCTTTTACAGGGCTAAGATTGCCTTTATTTTGTGATCAATGGCAATGAGTGCATTTTAGTGGGGTTCTTTGAGCCTTGCTTTTGGGTTCTCTCTGTATGTTATATTGTTTACCTCTATGCACCTGCCCATTTAATATATATAGGACCTAATAATTAAGGAGAGCAGTCTGATTCATCTGTTTTATAATTGTATGTTCTTATAATCCTTTTTATGTAACCTAAGCACTGTATTTTATTTTTATATATATATATATATATATATATATATATATATATATATATATATATATATATATATATATATATATATATATATATATAAAACACACAAAAAAGGAAGTTGCTCAACACCTAATATTAAAGGTTAAATCAAGCCCCCAGATTAATACTGACTATAGGGGTAAAATAAAATATAAACCCCAAATTAGATCAGTTAGAAAAGTTATAGAGCTTGTTGGTGCTAGGGGATAATAACAACTATATAGAACACACAAATGAAAAGGACAAAGACAACCCCCTTATTAGCACTCTAAATTACACCTAAAGAAAATCTACTAATAAAGATTATATTGCAAGAACCAGATGCACTGCAGAGTCAGAAAAAAGAACAAGTTTTTATTGGAATAACAGCAAGACACACTAACTTAAAAACATGAATATACTAAAGACAGCCTAACAAAATATATGTATCAAAAATATATTGGATAAAAGGGGGACTGTTAATCTAGTGAATGAATTCTATTTTACCTCAAAAAAACTAAAATGTGTCTAAATGAATATAAATTGTAACACAGAAGTAGTTTAATATAACCCTTGGAGGTAATACAAAATATTATAAATCCCTACTGGCATGAATATATATTAAAACATTTAATAAGTGATGCTTTGGGCTCCGAATTAACTGTTGATGCTCTGGAGAGAGTAATTTACATTTTCAGACACATTTTGTCCACACAGATGAGTGTGTTAAGTGCATAGATTTTTCTATAATAAACAGGGACCTGGTGCTCTTGCAAATATTAATTTGACATCTTTTATTTGCATAAATATCTTGGGTGGTGACAGCATATATGTGATTGCAATTGCGTTAGGGGTTAATATTATCTAATTGAAGGTACCTTGCGCAGGAGAAAGGTGAGTTGGCTAGAGTAGCCATGTGTATTAACCCTGATTGTATATCTAAGTCACGAGCTCACGTGTGTGCTGTCCGTGACAGGTGGTATATGGGGACGGATTGAGGGGCGATGTTACTCATTTGAGGGAACTTTGCGAAGGTGAAAAGTGGGCTAGCTAGATATCTGTGTATTAACCCTTGTCCTGTATACAGGGCACGTGCTCACTGGTGTGCCGTACGTGACAGGGTGTTTGAAGCCTCGCTCCTTTTTCTGCTCGCGTTTGGTAACATGTGAAATCGTTTCCTACAGTACATACCATCCAAATTGTTAGCCATAAACGAGTAAATGGGCCGCAGGGCGTCGTATGCATTAGCACCGCTTAGCAACGTTGGCCCATAATGTACAGTATGTTGTATTTGGAAGGTTGTCTGAGCCCATAACATTTTATTTGAATTGGTATTGGAAAAGTACTGACCCCAGTAGGGAGGCGCAATTGAAGAGTATAAGCCGCTGATAATTAGTGAGACTGACAGATTGGGGCGGGAACACGTCCGGGATACGCTGTTTTTTTTTTTTTACAAATACATATGTAGCGAGGTACCTATACATACATACATACATACATACATAAACATACATATATACAGTACACATACATGTGATGTGTTATAGATTAGGAGGATTTTCTATTTCTATGCAGAATTTCCCTGGTTGAAGTCCCACTGGGTCTCCCCAATCCCGGCAGAGACGCAGAATAAAGGAACGTTTCTTACTAAGAACAGCACAAAGTACTCGCCCATGAACAGGTGAGTGGCACCACAACGCTAATTCCTTCCCAGTACTCATTATTACTATTAACCGTTTGAGTGCCTCAGGACATACGGGGACGGGTACCCTGGGGTTAGTGACTAAGCCATGTTAAAGGGCTTGCTTTTTCCAGTTTATAGCGAGTCCTGCGTTCCCATGGTGCTCAGGACGCGATCTAACCAGTAACAAATGGAGGAGGAGGGTCCCCATCTCTTCTGTGTCCTCCAAAATGGCTGCCGCAGTCATGTGACTGCACTGTGCCACTAAGGCACCACGACTCTTCCGGCACTCAATGGGTTCATTAACCTCCATTATTGTATTATTTTTTTTACTTGATTGGAATCGGGTGTTCTCCAGAACCGAACCGCGCTACTCTTAGCTCCGTGGACCCCCCTGTTTTGGTGACGTTACCAGAATTACTTCCTGGTTTTTAAAGGGGATTTAAGTGGACATCCAACAGGAGACCACAACCAATGATGTTGCAGCTTTTTATTGGCTTGAGATTTGGGAGCCAATCTTCTCTGAGCTGAAGATAGGGGTGTTTGGTTCAAGGAGACACCCCCAATTCCCACCCTGTGAATGAGAGCTAAAGAAAAGGGAGAAACTAGTATTCTCTGCAATCCCCTGGGTGACAGAAATGGGACAAGGGATTTAACATGATGCAGAGAAGCGTCACAGCGCCCTAACGACGTACCATGAGGACATGATCATTTTTTGGGGATGATCCTCCTCTCCCATTTCTGGGGGTCTCATCATGTGATCGTGCCTGGAGCGATTAGGAGACCTGAACGTCCGGTGGCACTCTGGTGGTCGGACCCCCGGGACTGTAAAGGTTAAGGGGATGTACTGTATGTGCATCATTTTCTCCCCCCGGCTCACAGTACAACACAGCTATAGTCACAGCCACATGATATGTCTTCATCTGAAGCTGTATATGTCTGTACACAGATCACACCTTGTGTCACCTAGACACAACTTCCGAACTCCACTTCACTGCAGCTCGCGGTTTGCCGACCCCGTTACACCATCACCGCAACAGCTTCTCCGCAGAAGGAAATCGTGGCCATGTGCAGATCAGAACTGTGTCGATAATATGGACTGCAAGGTAGCAATACACGCACACACAATCCCGGAGGTGTCACGTCACAATAACCGGGATGACACATTGGGAGTAGGTGTGTTATCTTTAATTTTCCAGTGCGGGGTCTGATTCTTGTTACGGAAGGAGATAAACACATTCTCTTTCTCGATCTATATTCAGTGTAAACAAGCCGTGTGATTCTCTCTCCCCCTGGGCATAAAACAGGTTCCAGCTGCAGCCCATTCCGCCGATAAATAATATGACCCGTGTATCTTCAGTTCTGGGACCCCTGCATCCCGAGATACTTCCGGTTCTCTCCAGGGGTGTAAATGGCCGCCCAATAGGAATACTCAATGGATGATGTTGGTCCTCAAGCTGAGAACAGAGAACGTGCACCTTATTACATACAGTACATACATTTCCCAGAGTGTCAGACGTCTCAGAACGCCCTCCTACTGTCTCTGTACGTTCTTCCTACCAACCAATTAGATTGTAAGCTCTTCAGAGCAGGGACTCCTTTTCCTAAATGTTACTTTTATGTCTGAAGCACTTATTCCCATTATGTGTTATTTATATTATTTGTTATTTATATGATTGACACATATATTACTGCTGTAAAGCGCTATGTACATTAATGGCGCTATATAATGAAATAAATAAAGACATGCATACATGCATACAGTACATCTCTGGTTTGGGATGAAAGATACGGCGGAGTAGAGGTAGAGACTATATTCCGTGCATTGAGGTTCATAGCGAATCCAGCACAGACTCGGTAACAAAGCCCGCACACCTCTCCACTCCACTCACGGGTTCTAACATCTCTTCTGTACACAGGTCCTGAATTCTGTCTTGGACCAAGCCATCCGGACGGCAAGAAGCATGAAGAGAACGACAGAGAGGATGGTAAAAGCCGTGGCTGCCGATCTCGCCAACGCTCAGTCCAATAGGAGCTTTTACAGTTATTAACTGTGACGGAAATGAATAGCGACTATCACTACTCACTTCCACAGTTCGGAGGACAAGCTGATTCTCCCTTGAGGGCTGGCGTGTTGAGATACTCTGCATTATTATGCAGCGCCTTGAAAGGCTTTCCACTAAACATAAAATACTGTTTATACGTGGTCAGATTCCGCAGGGGGATTCACAAGCTCCAGAAAAGGAATATACAGTTCTGCTCATTTTCACTAGCGCTCCTTCTCGTTAATTATATTTCTGTTCACAATACAAATCTGTAGACCATTCTGTATTTTCTTTGCCTCTATATTAAATGCGCACAGAAGTGTATTTCTTCATGTACAAGGTCCCTTCAGTTTCCTTTTTGTTTTGTGCAACTGTTATGTTCTTCGGTACTTTTCAAAGAAATAAGGAAATAATATAGATATTTCTTAGTAATCCTATAAAAAAAACCATTAGGTTTTGTGAACGGTGAAAGACTTATACACAGGGAGAGTGGGATGTGATTGAAACTTTCAAATACAAACAGTTTCATTAAGAAAGAGAAGAGCTACAGTAGAACAAGAGCTCGTTCTCTGACGCTGGAGGGTGGGAGCCTCAGGGGAGATGTGAGGAAGTTCTTAAAAGTGTAATGCTTCTATCCTCCTTTGCAATAAGTAGCCCAACGCCGTAATAAACGTAATAATACGTTAAGTTGGAAGAAAAAAAGGTCACCGCTTTATTTTTAACCACATGTTAAAAATCCCTGCCTGCCAACCCCAATGCATTCGGCAAAACAGTGTGTGGGGGAGGGGGCACACCTCCTCTCCCACCCCTCCTATAGCGAAGGAGATCTTTGTCCCGCCGCTTTTTGGTTGCACTCCTTCCCCCACCTGCTGGCTGCCGGGGATGCTTCAGCTCACCGTCCCCGCTTGGTGGCAGCGTAGACCCAACCCTACGGCTGGCGCCCTGCTTTCCCACATTTTGATTGAACATAGCAGGCCCGACGGCACCGGCAGCACCTCCAGCCTTTCAATCCGTAGTTGGGGGCTCTACCCAGGCCCTCCTGCACAGTAGACGCCTGTACCTTTACCTTTCCTTAGCATCACCGCTAAGCATGGCTTTCGCAGCATTTCTATTACCCCAGATCGTTCCCTCCCAGGTGCAACAGAATTATGTCTATTCTTACCTTGAATTTGGCTAGAGCCTTCGCCAGGGCTGGGAGTAGGTCACCCCAGTGCTTACCTCTGTTCCCCAGCCATCGCAGATACATCCTCTCTTTTCCTAGGCCCAGCTGCGGGCCGAGCACTAGTTCCCTGGCCCTCTCCTGTGCCCAATAAATGAATGAGTGGCCCACTATCCACACTTCTCAGGTTTTACCGCTCGCACCTGGTGGAAAACATCAAAGCGTTATACATTTGTCTTATAGATTTGCGAGCCTTTTGGGCCTAAAGTAAATCCTATACGCATTGGACTTCCACCTCCCTAGCTTTTTGATTTGCTCTACCATAGAGCTATGCGTGTGTGTGTTATGGTATTATGCCCGGCTGGTTGCTCCTAAGCTTTGTTGGGGACGAAAGGGGTTAACTATATGTTCACCGTAATGCCATGTATTCCCTGTATATCACCTGCAATGTCCCCTGAGTCATACCATAAATGTGGAGTGTCAGTTCTGCTGCCCAGACCTGGCTGCAGTCCCGTTAATATGTATTGTGTTATGTAGAATGCGCCCGCTTGTCATAAGGGGCTTCTAGCGCTGTGTAAAGCGTTAATTGGATGTGTGACTGTGGTGAGTGTCTGCATTATAACCAGTGGTGTGATTCAAATTTTTTAGCAACAGGTTCTCTCTCACCAGGGGGGGGGGGATGTTTTGTGTCAATGTTGTTTTTTTAAATGTTTTATTCTGTTGAACAGGACTGCGCAGGGGGGGGAAGAGACCAGAGCCCCCCTCACATCTCCCCCAGCCCCCTCACATCTCCCCCAGCCCCCTCACATCTCCCCCAGCCCCCCTCACATCTCTCCCAGCCCCCCTCACATCTCCCCCAGCCCCCCTCACATCTCTCCCAGACCCCCTCACATCTCTCCCAGACCCCCTCACATCTCTCCCAGACCCCCTCACATCTCTCCCAGACCCCCTCACATCTCTCCCAGACCCCCTCACATCTCTCCCAGTCCCCCTCACATCTCCCCCAGTCCCCCTCACATCTCACCCAGCCCCCCTCACATCTCTCCCAGACGCCCTCACATCTCTTCCAGACCCCCTCACATCTCACCCAGACCCCCTCACATCTCACCCAGACCCCCTCACATCTCACCCAGACCCCCTCACATCTCACCCAGACCCCCTCACATCTCACCCAGACCCCCTCACATCTCACCCAGCCCCCCTCACATCTCTCCCAGACCCCCTCACATCTCTCCCAGACCCCCTCACATCTCACCCAGCCCCCCTCACATCTCTTCCAGACCCCCTCACATCTCACCCAGACCCCCTCACATCTCTCCCAGACCCCCTCACATCTCTCCCAGCCCCCCTCACATCTCTTCCAGACCCCTCACATCTCTCCCAGCCCCCCTCACATCTCACCCAGACCCCCTCACATCTCTCCCAGTCCCCCTCACATCTCCCCCAGACCCCCTCACATCTCTCCCAGACGCCCTGACATCTCTCCCAGCCCCCCTCACATCTCTCCCAGTCCCCCTCACATCTCTTCCAGACCCCCTCACATCTCACCCAGACCCCCTCACATCTCACCCAGCCCCTCACATCTCCCCCAGCCCCCCTCACATCTCTCCCAGACCCCCTCACATCTCTCCCAGACCCCCTCACATCTCTCCCAGACCCCCTCACATCTCACCCAGCCCCCCTCACATCTCTCCCAGCCCCCCTCACATCTCTTCCAGACCCCCTCACATCTCTCCCAGACCCCCTCACATCTCTCCCAGACCCCCTCACATCTCACCCAGACCCCCTCACATCTCTCCCAGTCCCCCTCACATCTCCCCCAGACCCCCTCACATCTCTCCCAGACGCCCTGACATCTCTCCCAGCCCCCCTCACATCTCTCCCAGTCCCCCTCACATCTCACCCAGCCCCTCACATCTCCCCCAGCCCCCCTCACATCTCTCCCAGACCCCCTCACATCTCTCCCAGACCCCCTCACATCTCTCCCAGACCCCCTCACATCTCACCCAGCCCCCCTCACATCTCTTCCAGACCCCCTCACATCTCACCCAGACCCCCTCACATCTCACCCAGACGCCCTGACATCTCTCCCAGACCCCCTCACATCTCTCCCAGACCCCCTCACATCTCTCCCAGACCCCCTCACATCTCTCCCAGACCCCCTCACATCTCACCCAGCCCCCCTCACATCTCTTCCAGACCCCCTCACATCTCACCCAGACGCCCTGACATCTCTCCCAGTCCCCCTCACATCTCTCCCAGCCCCCCTCACATCTCTCCCAGACCCCCTCACATCTCACCCAGCCCCCCTCACATCTCACCCAGCCCCCCTCACATCTCACTCAGCCCCCCTCACATATCACCCAGCCCCCCTCACATATCACCCAGCCCCCCTCATATCTCACCCAGACCCCCTCACATATCACCCAGCCCCCCTCACATATCACCCAGCCCCCTCACATATCACCCAGCCCCCCTCACATCTCACCCAGCCCCCCTCACATCTCACCCAGTACCCCTCACATCTCACCCAGCACCCCTCACATCTCACCCAGCCCCCCTCACATCTCACCCAGCCCCCCTCACATCTCACCCAGCCCCCCTCACATCTCACCCAGCCCCCCTCACATCTCACCCAGCCCCCCTCACATCTCACCCAGCCCCCCTCACATCTCACCCAGCCCCCCTCACACCTCACCCAGCCCCCCTCACATCTCACCCAGCCCCCCTCACATCTCACCCAGCCCCCCTCACATCTCACCCAGCCCCCCTCACACCTCACCCAGCCCCCCTCACACCTCACCCAGCCCCCCTCACATCTCACCCAGCCCCCCGCACATCTCTCCCAGACCCATCACATCGCTCCCAGACCCCCTCACATCTCACATCTTACCCAGCCCCCCTCACATCTCTCACAGCCCCCCTCACATCTCTCACAGCCCCCCTCAAATCTCTCACAGCCCCCCTCAAATCTCACAGCCCCCCTCACATCTCTCACAGCCCCCCTCACATCTCACCCAGCCCCCCTCACATCTCTCCCAGACACCCTCACATCTTACCCAGCCCCCCTCACATCTCACATCTTACCCTGCCCCCTCACATCTCTCCCAGCCCCCTCACATCTCACATCTTACCCAGCCCCCTCACATCTCTCCCAGTCCTCCTCACATCTCTCCCAGTCCTCCTCACTTCTCTCCCAGTCCTCCTCACTTCTCTCCCAGTCCTCCTCACTTCTCTACCAGTCCTCCTCCATGTGAAAGTGGATACTATATCTCTGGCGCCCCGCACATTACCCCAATAAAAAAAGGATATATACAACCAGGACCAGTAGCTGGGTCAGGTCCAGGGATGTGCTCCAAACTAAGTAGAATCATATATAAATAAAAACAAATAAAGACATATAGCGTAATATTGTTAAATCAATGCAATGCTTAAAACAATAATGTTAGCAAATGATCAAAGCCAATAACACATAACAGGACTAGACAAAGGGCTGAGAGAAAACAACAGGTATAAATAAAAAAACACATTTAATATTTAGAAACAATGATTGGACATAACCATATAAAATAAGAATATAGGGTCCACTGGTATTACTGCTGCTAAAGCTGAAGTGACCACTTACCAGATTTACAGTGGTTTGACCTTTGCCTTTATTCAATTACTGTTCCTCTGGGAATCACATATACTCAGTGCTATACAATTAAGCTGACTTTAGTCTTTCTATTTTGTGTGGGGGGTTGTTAGATTTTGTTTGGGGCTTGATTTGGTTCTTGTGGGTTGTGGGGACAGGGAAGTACCCCTCTGTTCCTTTGGAGCGAGGGGGAACGGGCCTGACGAAGAGGTGTTCCCCGAAACGTTGCCCCCCTGCTGTCTCCCCTTGTTGCACCCATTTTTGTATTGTCTTGTCCCCCTTTTTTCTTTATTTTCCCCTCTCCCCTTATCCCTTCAGTGGACTGCCTATGTTTATTTATTTATTTTTTAGTGGCTGTGGTATTGGTTTTGGTTTTTCAGTTCTCTTGTGTATACATTAAATTATATGTTTTTTGGTATCATTCCATCTTTGACCTGGGCCTCGTCTCGGTTATTCAGAACTCCCAGAACCAGAACATCTCAGCAGGACTGGACTTCTCAATCACTCAAACCTGAGCTCACTTGACAGGTAAGGGCTTGTCCTTAAAAAAAAAAGCCTGTAGTTTTAACTGTTTGAGTGGTTAGAGTGAGGACTGTCTTGACTGGATGTTCCTCTGGGATAACGAGTATCTTTTTCAGTAATCAAGTAAGTTTTTATATCTATATATCGATATAGATATTAGTTGCTGTCACCATATAAAGGTTTAAGGTGATATATGTTCACTTCCGGTGTATAAATTGGTGAGAGAAATATAAATCAAGGTACGTCCTTTATTTCAGTAAAGGAAACTCCGTCAGGAGTGACCTTTTGGTTCTGAGCAGGACGTGTCCTTGGTTGTATTTTTACTCATTTTTATATCAACGTGTATTCCGGAACCTGGATGGTACATAAATAATTACATTTGTTTGTGTAAACGGAGGACATAAACAAGTTATGTTGTTGTGTCACAGGAGGTAGGACATAAAAAAGTTATGTTGTTGTGTCACAAGAAGTACCAAAGGGTCACCGCTAAAAGTTCTGCGCAGAATATATGGGACAGCACTAGAAATGCATAATGAAAATGTAATAGACAGGGAAAAAGACTATTGTTGGCCACAAAACGACAGTTTTGACATACGAGAAAATTCACTGACTGACATGCAGACAGATAAGGAAGAAGTGTACATTTGTGCAAAAGGAAATACATGCTTTAAATTCACACACCATAGTCTACCCTAATAACAAAAAGTTAGAGCCTCTCGGTGAAGGAGAAGATTTCCTCCACCACCAGGCTATGTCATATACACCCACTCCATCAGACACTAATATTTTGCCCATGAGGGAACTCACAGAGGACAGTACCACTTACAGATACGTACACAAGACATGGACACCTAGTACACTTATGACACTCAGAAATCAATTTCCACGACCAAAAGACGATATAGGGAGTTTTTGTGACCTAATGAAAAGTCTAATGACTGCATGCGACCCCGCTTGCGAACATATAAAAAATTTACTGACAGTCATTATGACAAAAACAGAACAGGGGAAATTTACCAAAGCCTTTAATAATGATAGAGCTGAAGGGACTCCAGTATGGGCCTCAGTAAATTGGGAGCCCGCACAAAAAACAACGCTAGACAATGCCATTCTGGCCATACTCCAAAAGTAATTTGCCCCGGCGATTAATTGGGAAAAAATAAATTCAATCAAGCAGGAAAAGGGAGAGACAGTAGAAGAATTTGCAAACAGGTTAATCCAGGCTGTAAAATCCTATGAAGGGATAAGGAATGTTTGGGTAGATGCTGGCCCTCTTCTAGTGGCAGACTTTGTTAAGGGTTTACACATAGATATTGCCAAAGGTTTAACCAGGGTATTTAAAAAATGGGGAAGTCTACCCATAAGTGAAATGATAGCTAGCGCAAAGCATTTTGAAAGGAAGAAACAGGAATGTGAAAAGGCAGAGAAACAGAAATCGTGTATGAAAGCTCAGACTGTATTTTTTCAGGAAAATAGACAGAGCCAGGGTGGTTACCAAGAGAAGGACAAAGGAAGTGACAATAAAAGAAGGGATTGGAGGCAGATAGAATGTTTTAATTGCAGAAAAATAGGACACATAGGCAGAAATGGCAGAACAGCCCGTAGGAGAAATAACCAAACGGTTCCACCAGGTATTTTCTTTTCTCAACAAATTGTTTTTATTTTAACTAAAACAGGTCTTCCCCACCGCTATTAAGAATCTCAGGTTTTCTCAAGTATACACACTGAGTAGGAAACACACTGTCTTTTTTTATGTATTCAAAATTGAAAAAAATGTTTCCCCCCTTCCCCCCCCCCAAAAAAATGTTATGTTACATTATAAAGTAAAAAAAAAAAAAGTTCGTTTGCAATAAATTACTATGGAAAGAAGCGTGAACCTATGAGCAGCTGCCCCGGTTTTCTTATACGTAAGAATGCGAACGCAAGGACTCGTAGTGGAACCTTCTGACCTTCAGTAATCCCCGTGTGTCCGTGGTAGTATAAATCTTCGGATTTCATGAGGCTTTGTGGCTACGATTATGCATGGCATGACCGTCTAATCAAAGCTGCAGGGCCGGGACTGCAAGCATCAGCCTTTCCCCCCATATTTCCCCACAGCAATAAGTGGTTATAAGTCATTTCCTAATACAGGATCTGAATACCCTTCTAAGTTTTACCTGAATGAATCCCCGTGTGTAAGAATTGAATCATGCTAACACCAGAGTATCACATGTATGCAAATCATCATCCAAGAACTTGTAAGTGTTTTCAAAAATAAGAATATCATTAATTGCATACAATAAAAGTTCTAAATGTCCATGATAAATGAGAAAGAAGGACAAAAAGAATGGGCATATGTGGAAAGATCAAGTAATCTTTACCATTTTTTTTTATAAAACAGCCCAGTTTCTGGTATAGTTTAAAAGTTTATTCGTTCTGGCCAGACGGATACATTTTTAAAACCAGGAGATATTCTTTTTTCCTTCTGCAAAGGTCCATGAAAGAGAGAGAATTAGAAAAGCAGCCCAAACAGGAAAAAAAAAACTCCAGCTTCAAAAAGTGCATTCCAGACAGGAAAGGTTAATTAGTAAAGGTTAATTAGTAACTCAGAACCTTCAAATTTAGGTTTAAAAACAACTCGGTAATAATATGGGTAAAGAAAATTATTTTTTAGACTAAGTTTGCAGGATAAAACTATTCTGTGTTACAATTTTTTCATTATTATTTTTGTAAACTTGCTTTTGCTCTGTATCAGAGAAGTGTGAAATTATGTTTGTGTATGGTGCTTTCTATTTTCTGTATAACCGGTAAAAACATTTAAATTCTATTTGTTTTAATTATGTCTTAAGATGTTGGTAAACGGCTACACACACATGCTATGTCATGGGACAATGACCCATTGTTTTATTTCTAATGTAGCATGAAAAATTAATTTTATATATAGCTGTATGAGAATCTCCATTTTTACCTCTAAGCTACCTCAGTCTGTATAAGCTAGAATCCAGCAATTTTTAACTACTTCAATTCAAGGGCATTTGTCAGAAAGCCCAGAAAAATTAGCTGCCTATATGCCAATAGTAGGCAGCTGAAGTTTGAAATTGTTTTATTAAATAATACAATTATATTTTAGTTATTTCTGTATTTTAATAGTGCTGAAAGTATACTCAGTACTTCACAAAGCGTACAATATAAAGAAGTTAGCATACAGTCATATATGAAATAATTTTTTCCTATAAAGTCAACTGAAAATATAATGTAGTGCATAACTTTTAACCCTTTTCTCTCCAAAAGGTGACTCAATTTGAACCCTTATCTATAACCTCTCATTTTAGAAAATGCAACTCTAGGCAATCCAGATTTTATTACTTCATGGCATATATAAATCTCAAGCTGCTAATGTTTTAAAACGCCATTATCCTTTTATGTCATATATTGTTCACATGGCATAGGATTTGCATATGGACAAAAGAGGTAATAATTGATATTATTTACCGTAATCTACATATTATATTATTTACCGTAATAAACCCGTCTATATGCGGATGCTAAGACAAGTGATAAAAAACAAAAAGTCTTTGCTAATATCGTTCTGATACTAAATTATAGTGGCTAAAACGCTCCCCTTGGGCTTTTTATTAATGACATTTTTTCCTTGTGCTTTTTATTAATGACATTCTTTAAGTCCCTCTAATCTCAGGTGCAGTTTATACAGTCTACCAAAGAAAACAACATCAGCTAATAGAAGGTAATAGAAGGTGATTGAATAATGGTCAAGCATTTTCTACGCAAGAACGCTCTTCATCCCAGATGAAAAGGCCATTTAAATACTATTCACCACTAGCACTGCAGTAAAAGTTTGCTTAATTATCATCATGGATACACATCACACACGTTAAAATAGTGCCAGCCCCGGCACAAACAGCTAATAAAGACAAAGAGCCTGCAAATTAGTGTTTTGAAGCGCACAATACTCCCTGACCACTAATCATCGAGGGAGAAAGGTCACAGGCAAAAGTCCAGGCCTCAACACACGAACTTTGAATTTTTACAGGTTTTTTTAAATTATTTTTCAGTTACAATGTATGCTCCATTATGTTTGTGTAAGTGGCGTCCCATAAGGATGACAAAAATAGTATAAGGTATTATTTGCTTAACTCTGTTTATTTTGTTATGATATAGAATTATATCCCGGTGGGAGGATGTTTTATCAGTCAAACTCACGGTTATGTTAATTGCTCACAGGTAGACTCAGAAACAGGAGAGATACACTCAATACACAAGAGTTAAAAAGTAGTCTATGGGAAGAACAATTTTCGGGGAGCTTATTCCCAAATGTAGGAGTAGGTTTGTTGTATGATAGGTTTAATGAACTTACAGATGTACTAGATGATGAAGTGCGCATGCGCACGAAACGCGTTGGGTTATACTCTTCGAGCCACTATACCAACACCCGCAGGCTGTATGCTACGCACGTCCGGTCACATCAGTGAGAGGAAGACCGGCCCCCAAACACACTCCCAGTGACGAACGGCTCAACTGGGAAGTGTAACAGCGCGGAAGCTGCTTTCAACCCAGCCCGACGCTACAGGTGGACGAGTCATACCTCACGGCCAAACCTCCCGCACCATTAACTTTCGATTTGTTGTGAGTAGGATTTTGGTTTTAGCCCTACCGGACCAGCTGCCTGCTGTTGTGTCTCAACTTTATTTTATCATTTATAGTGTATTAAAAGTAGCTCTTTTCATTTAGTCAGCCTTGCTTGTATTTGTTGTTGGTCTAGTGATGTTTTGTATGTCTTCATGGTAGCAGTCTGCACCATTTGTCATTTGGTTCATTTGTCATTTGTTTAGTGTTGTATTGTATGTCCTTCATGATATCAGATTGCACTATGAATTCTCTTTTTGCTTGACTTACATATCACGTCTCATCTGGCTGTGGTGACAACATTGGAAGCAAAAGACTTTAAGTGGATCAGTGTACTCCGGTCCAATTGGATCCCCAAACAGACTATCTTTGGACAATTTTAGGCGCCGGTTTGTATTTTGTTTTTTAGATGATGTACTTAATCATACCACCTCAGCTATTAAATCACTTAACCAAGAACAGGTTCAGATAAGATTAATGGCCCTACAGAATAGAATGGCACTAGACTACATCTTAGCATCAAAGGGGGGCATATGTGCCCTCATTAAAGATAAATGTTGTGTCTTCATTCGAGATCAGAGTGGTAAAATTGAGTATGAGCTAGAGGAAATAGCAGAGATACAGGACAGGTTGAGGAAGGGAGGAGATGCAGAGTGGGATCTTTTTGGGCTTGGCAGTTTGCTGGGATCACCGGGATTAAAACTGGTGAGTGCTTTGTTGTGTGTGCTGGTTGTATTTGTCATCATCTATGTGTGTGTCACCTGTTGCAAGAACCTGATCCATAAGTGTGTTTCCCCCTCTACTGATTCGATGGCCCTCTTTTCAGGAAAAAAATATGCCAACACTCACAGCAGTCCCTTGAAGAAAGAAGAAAACGGCGAACTAACTCTGGAAGATATTCTGGCCTCAGAGCCAGTGGACATTGCTAAGGGAGACAACGGTCAGGCCCACTCCCTATTCTACCAGGACTATGAGACCACCAATAATTATTAAATGCTGGAGCAAGCCAAATGGCAACCATATGCAATACTGGACTGTTATCCTTAAAGCATTTTTTGTTTAAGGATAAAAAGGAAGGACTGTGAAAGTGTGATATAAAACACACGTAGGGGGGTGTACAAGGATCCATGCAACCATTTTGTTTCTCTGTTTGTCCTTCATCATGTTTTTTATGTAGTATGATAGAAGTTTGAATTAGATTTGACCTCGGTGATCTTGCTATCCTGTAAGTCACAGATTCCCTCAGGGTATTTCACTCTTCCACAACTAATCTGTATATATGCCAGGTGCAAGGGAGGGGGTGAACGGAATGCAGAACCAGTTTGAGATAAGAGGCTATATCCATATAAAACTCCAATTTGGGTGGATGTGTTTGCAAAATAATTGGAGTTTAGGAACAGTAAAGATAAGAATCTTGCTTCTCCTGCTCCTCCTTATTTTCCAATAACAACCCTAAATTTAGGAATGTGATAATTGTGTTGTCAGGAAATACCCCCCCCCCCCCCCCCAAGGTGTGAGCCAAAGTGTAGTATAAGAGCTATGTAGTAAAAACCTGTATTTTCTTGTATTGATCAGGTATCCGTATCAATAAAAGGTCAACCCCTCCTGGAGGGGCGTATTATTATAATTTTCTGTAAGCCAGCCCACCTAGGGGCATGTATTATACCTCAGGAGGGTAGAAAGATTATGTATTTCTCACTGTATGGCAGAGAAAGCTCTGCATTGAGCTTCCTTTCCTTGTATACTCGTAATGAAATAAACTCTTACTTGATACAACTCTGAAAAATATTGAACCCGTAACCATTGTATTTTTTCTCGCATTCACACTACCTATGAGCAGGACTCATTGAACTTTGCAGACAGATTTACTGTGGTTTGACCTTTGCCTTTATGCACTGACTGTTCCTCTGGGAATCACATATACTCAGTGCTATACAATTAAGCTGATTTTAGTCTTTCTATTTTGTGTGGGGGGTTGTTAGATTTTGTTTGGGACTTGATTTGGTTTTTGTGGGTTGTGGGGACAGGGAAGTACCCCTCTGTTCCTTTGGAGCGAGGGGGAACAGGCCTGACGAAGAGGTGTTCCCCGAAACGTTGCCCCCCTGCTGTCTTCCCTTGTTGCACCCATTTTTGTATTGTCTTGTCCCCCTTTTTTCTTTATTTTCCCCTCTCCCCTTATCCCTTCACTGGACTGCCTATGTTTATTTATTCATTTTTTAGTGGCTGTGGTATGTGGTTTTTCAGTTCTCTTGTGTATACAGTACATTAAATTATATGTGTTTTGGTATCATTCCATCTTTGACCTATGATTTCTATAGACAGTGAGTGCTGGGTAGCTTGGATTATTGTATATTATTAGAGGAATTGGGTCCTCTTCTTTCCTTGGCACCCTGCACTGCATATATACTTGCTTTGTGAGTGCGTTTATCAGTATTTTTGTTCCGGTTATTCGTTCTGTGGACATTATATTTTGTTCCCCAGCCCAGTAAGTGTATATTAAGTGTAATTATGACAGATTGTGTGTTTGTCTTAAAAGGAAATAAATTACAATTTATTTTACCCTCCTTGTTGTGCTCAATCAATGATCCCGGTATTAAGGTGTTAATAAAACCTGGTCTCCCGTGACACCTACCCAGTTAGATAGGGCATATACTGCACTGTCTAGTTATTCTCCAAAGTGGAGCAGGTTTTTCTTTTATGTTTTGTGTTTACATTGTTAAAGGAACGTGCAATAAAGCCTTATATTAATTTCACCCTAAAACGGTCTCCATTTGCATACCTCTGCACATATTTCTTACATATGGTGTCAGAAGTTGGAATGAGAGGTGGCCCTTGAATTTCAAAGGAGCCCCAGAGACTGCCTGTTGATTTTATTGTGCTTTTGCCTGCATACAGTTCCTGCAAACAGCCTGAGCAACAAAACCAAGAATCATGTGCAGCAGTGACCAGAATTAAAGTGCTACACATCCAGGCAGCAAAACTACACTGCACTGAAGAAAGGCACAATTCCACAGTTTGAGTGGGAGGACTGTGACAGATGGTGACCCACACAAGGGACTGATGCTGTGACCAGAGTCTACCCCACCAATTGTTAAAAAAACAACAAAAAAACCCAGCGAATTTAAAATGGCCACCCAGCTGAAGTCAAATACAGACTCTGCAAGAATAGGGAAGAAAATGTGTTCCTGGTTTAAAGAGCCCAGCCACACGGATCAGTGTCCCTCCAGACCCGATTCGGACAAAGAGGATGATCCCTACGTGGCCCCAGAAAAATGGCTGCAGCCAGAGGAATATTTTTTTCAACGTGCCAAGGAACTGCAGCAGGAAGAAATGCACTGTGGTCACAAGGAAGATACAGAAGTTGTATTTGGCAAGGGCACATCCAGTAATCACTGATGAGAAAGAATGTGTGCACAGTACTGCTGATGTTTCAAAACCTACGAAAGTAAAGAAGAAAAAGTCTACAGGGACGCCTGTGAGAGCTACAAACTCTGCAAGCAAAGTCTGCCCACCTGAGGACTACCAACTGGGGTTCTAGTGACTAAAGTCAAAACAGCTGCAATAGCGCCTTCGAGGTCAGGAAGAAAAATACACCTGATAGCCCCAAAATGGAGGACAAGATGTGGCGTTCCTGTAATGAACCCTACCCCATGGAAGAGTGGCCCTTCCGGTCCTATGAGGAATCGGATAAGGATGAAGATATCTCTTATGGGGAACCCGAACCGAGTCACACCAACAAAACACCCGAAGAATCGTGGAGGTGTCTAAACTCGGTACGCACCGAACAAATAGGCCTCTATCACCTGCATATTCATGCCAGCTAACGCAACTGCAAGAAAAGCCTTGTGGATACAGTGAAGCTGCTGAGGTTTCAAATAAAGACGGAGACCCCAGTATCCCTGATGGGATGGAGTCGTCAAAACAAAACATAAAGGCCGAAATAGAAAAGCGGGTCTTCACTCACCGTGGAAGGAACAGACCCGTCCACTGATCCCGCTGAGAAAAAGGAGGTCCGATATGCCCTGCAGCCTAGAGAAAATGGAGGATTCATCACGTGGATGACAGAATATCCAGAGGGCCCAAGGCAGAAGTCGTGTAACACAAAGAAGTGTCTGTTCAGTGCCAACAATGAGGAACCCTCAACCAACCATACCAGGGAATTGGAGAAGGAACCAGTGAGTGACGAGCCCTTAATTAGCCCTGAAGATGCACTGCAAGCTGCCGGCATAACTGTGATCTGCTCCGGGAAGAATTGAAAATGGAGAGAGAAAATAATGCTGAGCAGAAGACTGTGCTCACAATTTACTCGGTGGCCAAGACCGAATAGGAGGATCTAAGGACGGATCGAGATACTGCGAACACTACTATTACCGCCATGGATGAAAAGCAGAGCAGGTCTGACCGAATGATTGCTAATCTGAAACAGAAGTATGAGGAGGCACTGAAAGATTACAGCAAGAGGTTCGCAATTGCCATAGAGAGGTGGAAGTCTCTCAGAATGAGGTTCACACTCTCCACATAGAACTGAATGCCTCACACCAGGAGGTCAACAGTGTCCGGATAGAGGCGGATATATTGCAGAATAAGGTTCATACACTCCACGTAACACTGGATGCCTCACACCAAGAGATCAGCAGTTGCCGCATGCAACTGGAAGTCTCTAAAAAGGAACTTCACAGTCATGCTGAGGAGCTCGACATCTCTCAAAAAGCCGCCTACAGTCTTAGTATGGATCTTAAAGTCTCTCAGAAGGAGCTTCACACCCTCAACCTAGAGATAAAATTCTCACGCCAGGAGACCGGGAGTCTCAACTCAGAAGTGCGTAAATATAAAGAGGACTACAAGGAGGCCCTGAATATTACAGAGACTGTAAAAAGAGAAAATACAAGTACAAGTGCTCCAGGAACGACTGATTACCCAGTTTGTCCCCGCAAAGCAGCATGAGAAACTGAAGAATACCCTGACCATCACCAGAGCATCGCTAGAGGCCAAGCTTAGAGGCCAGGTGACTCAGTACAAGAGGGAACACAAGAAAGTCCAGAAACTGGCAAGCAGCGACGACCCTGGTGATGAAATCTGCAGAGCTCCAAAATATGAAGGATACGTGGAAACAAGCTCAGAGAAAGCACAGTGAAAAGATGAATACCCTGAGAGGGGAATTGCAGGATGCTCTCAAGAAACACGGATATCTCGCTGATGAGTTGAACTTGCAACAAAGCCTAGAAGTGGAAGAGCTAAAGCTGGCAGCTAAATACACATCCCAGCAATTTACAGCTCTGCAGACACAGATTCCTGAGCTCAAGATACAGCTGGCCCAAAAGGAAGAGAGAGTGAAGAGGGGTCCATTCGGCAAGTGGCCACCCTGGCACTGCGCTATTAGGCCAAGATGGCTGATGCCCGCAAATTGCTTAAATTGTTAAAAACGGTATAAAGTATTGATGACCGGAGTTACCAGTAGTACTGTTATGTTACCCACAAATAGTGTATGATTTGCGGGTACCCATCTGTAGATGAAGACAGGGTGGGTTATGGAAGTCCCATGTAAAGTATAGGAAAACCCTGACCTGTTTTGGGCCGGGGAGGATTTCCCGGTCAGGGTAAGCCTTCTGAAGCAGCCCCCCTGCACCTATTTGAGGCTAGTTTTCACCCACAGACCCCCAGTAAGTGTGTATTCTGTCTGTATTTTGGATTTCACTGTGTGTATGCGGGTTTACCCGAATAAACCTAATTTTATTCCACTACTGTGTTTTGCCTATTGAATGACCGTGGTTAAAAGGTGTTAAAAGTCCTGGTCTCCCGTGACAACAGGTCTTGATTTTTATGTGAATGTTACTCTTGCAAACAGCTGCTGCTGCAATAAGGTTTTGCAACAGATTGTTTTTGCCTTAAAAAAATAAGTGTGGGACTGAGTTTTACCACGACATGGGTATAGTGAGATATTAGGGTGAGATGTAAGGAGGGGCAGAGGATAGTATAGTGAGATATTACGGTGAGATGTAAGGAGGAGCAGAGGGGTGTATAGTGAGATATTAGGGTGAGATGCAAGGAGGAGCAGAGGGGTGTATAGTGAGATATTGGGGTGAGATGTAAGGAGGGGGAGAGGAAGGTATAGTGAGATATTAGGGTGAGATGTAAGGAGGGGGAGAGGAAGGTATAGTGAGATATTAGGGTGAGATGTAAGGAGGGGGAGAGGAGGGTATAGCCTTAAAAGAGAATGATAATAATACAGGATTTAATAAGAAGTCAAGAGATGGGTGTGGCTTGGACGCAGAACGAGCAAGTCGCAGAGAAGACGAGCTCCGTCCAAACAGGGAGCCTAAACGCCAAAACACTGCCCAGAAATCAGCCAAAACAACCCACAGACGGTCCGTGGCATCCCCCAACCACACACAATCGACCGCTGACACCCTCCCACGGAGAATCGAGACCCCGAGCACCCGCGAGCCCCCCATACAGACAAGCACACAAGATGGCCGCCACACGCGCCTGAACAGGAGCGTGCTGAAGGCTGCAACGGAACACCGGGCGACAGAGAAGGAACCCGGAATCCCAATTCGGAGCCGAAAAATCGGGGACTCCGGCGCAACAACGACAGAGGTATAGAGGGAGGGGGGACGGTTCAGGGCGGACCGGAGAGGGCCCCACGGACAGGAGGGGGCGGGAGACGGCCACCTGGGAGTCGGAGCCCCTCTGGGGTAGCGCAGTCAGACATCACCAATCCCCTGACCTGTGCCCACCTCCCCTCCCGCTGTAGCAGAGAAAGCAGGAGACCCCTCTCTGCAAAGAGAAGTGAGGGAGGCAGATGAGCTAAGACCGAGAAACCCTCTGCTGCAGCCGTCTCCTACCTGGTAATCCAAGATGGCCACCACTGGCCCTAAAAGGGAGAGAGGCCAGACAAAATAACCACCATAAACAAATTAATAAAATATAAATAAATTAATAAAAACCACAGTCCAAGGGGGCCTGAAAAGCACTGAAAGTTTCGCACAGCGGAAAAGGTGATTAACAAACAAAGAGCGGAGTGAATGCGCCCCCGCGTGCCCCTCCCCTTCCCCCCCTCCACCCAAGGAGACGAAATAGAGAACCAAGCAACTAGTCCTACTGCTGCGGCCAAGTTTATTCGAGCATTTGCCCGTTCTTGGCCGCAGCAGTAGCCTGGCGCGCGCCCGAGGGTGACGGGCGTGCGCCGAAGCAGCGGAAGAGCGCCCTCCGATCGGGGCGCTCTCCCTACCGCTACCGGGTCCGCCGGGTTCCCCGGAACCCCCTGCCGCCGTCCCGCAGATCGCGGGACACCAGGGCTCCCTTGGGGAGCCCTGGACGCGCGTGCAGGGGGCGCAGGCTCCCGAAGACGCGTGACCGCGCGTCTATGACGCGCGGCACGCCGAGGGGCAGCCACAAGCAAGCCGGGAAATATCCCGGCTTGCGGTACCGGCCACACTTTAATAAAGTGTGTCAGTAGTGTATGGACTAACAGAATGCCCAAGTGTGGGGGTGCATATGTGAGATAGCTGCGAGCCCAGAAAAAAAAAGACAAGAACCACCATCAGCTCCCCATATCCAAGATAAACCAGCAACCAATATAGAAGAGGAAGACCCGGACCTGATTGTTCTCTACGCCCCATAGCTGAACATAGACGGCATGACTCCTCCTAAAAAGACATTGAAGCCAGAATCTTCCACGTTCTTCACCAGAAGGAACGCGGCGCCCACACCAACGGGCAAAGAGAAAGCCGCACAAGCCCAAGATCGCTCAGACTCGGACTCAGGGTCAGAAGCAGATAGGCACCCAGATATCAGGAAAGAACTAAAAACCTGGGTTAAAGAAATTAAACAGGCGTTTCACGAGGAGTTACAAACCGCAATGAAGAGTCTACACACCAAGATCGTAGAGGTAGAGGAGCGGACGACGGGACTAGAGGAGGCCATGGAGACAGTTACCGAAGGACAAGCGGCGACAGATGAGGACATAACCCAAATGAAAAAACAGATCTCCCGCCTTCAGGATGCCCAAGAAGAGGCAGAGAACAGATCGCGGAGGAAGAATCTTAGAATTCGCAACATCCCGGAGACAGTCCTTAACGAGGAAATCAAGCCATACCTAAACAGACTTTTTCGGAGCATACTCCCAGAAATCGCTGAAGCAAAGCTGGAACTCGACCGAGCCCATAGAATCTACAGGCCGAGAGAATTTGAAAATAGAGGACCCAGAGACGTAATCACTAGTTTCCATTATTTCTCTACCAAAGAGGAAATTTCTACCAAAGTCAGAAACCTAGATAAAATCTCCTTTGAGGACACGGAACTGCAAATTTTCCCGGACCTCTCGCCAACAACCATGGCTAAAAGGCGAGAACTCAAGAACATCACAGGCTACCTGAGGAGCAGACACGTCAGGTATAGATGGGGCTTCCCCTTCCGTCTCCAAGCCACCAACAAAGGCAAACAGGCCACCCTGCGAACCCCAGAGGAAGGCCCAGAATTCATCACAGCGCTAGGACTGGAGATCCCCGAAGAACTATGAAGAGATACAGGGAAAGCTTCTCCGCGACCAAGACGCGAAAGGTGGTCCAGGGTGGCAACTAACCCAGGATAACTCATCAAGCCCCAAGAGCTGAGGTTTAACAACCAGAACACGGCAAAACTACGAGAGTACAGGAGAGACATTCCTACCTCAACTGTAATCCCCAGCCCCGAAACTGTATGCTGTTCCAAATACAAAGACACGAACCATCGGGAGCGGGAGGAGGGAGGGAAAAAGGTTTTATAGAAAAGAAGGGAAAAAAGCACAGTACAACTAGATTACTGAGAGCATAAGGTTTAAGCCATTATTAAGCCTCCATAGATTTGATCTAGCTCACATAGTTAAAAAAAAAAAGAAAACTTTTTTTTGTACTTTTTTTTTTCTTTTTCATATATTTACTGTGCTTAAAACTGCTTAATATGTTTGACCCAGAAGTTTAATTGTTGTATTTCCCCCCACCACATCTGTGTTTTAGTTCCAGTCAGTCTTAGCAGAAAAGAAGGTTGTTCAACAACACGACTCACCGTCGGAAGTCCAAGCGGAGCTGACTACAGTTTACAGTTTACAAACAATACTCTCCAGACTGCAAGTACCACATTGCACCCCACACACACTTTCCCCCCTTTTTTCTTGACCCTGCATGTCCCCGACACCCCAAACGCAGAGTCAAAGGCCCAAAGCACCAGAGGGCACTACCCCACTCCACGTTAAAATTCCCCAAGGTTATTTTTGTTCCCCCCAGTTCATCCACACTGGAGTACACCTAAAGTCACACGACATGGCACAACCAAAACAATAGTTGGGATACGGTCCCGCAATCCGAAAAACCTCCACAGGGCACCCCCTAACAACAAGCTCCCAACGGCAAATACCCACGCACGAAATTTTAAACCAACATATGGCTAAAGTACTAAAAATAACAACGCAGAATGTCAGAAGACTGAACTCTCCCATGAAAAGGAGACTATTGTTCAGAGACCTCAAAAACAGACAAAGTGATATACACATGATTCAAGAAACACACCTGAATAGAGCAGACATGATTAGGTTAAGAGACAAAAACTTTCACCAAATTTACCACTCACCAGCGACAGACAAAAAAGCGGGAGTAGCCATCCTGATTAGAACTAGTATCCCCTTTGTAGTAGAAAAAATAAAGAGAGACAAGGACGGGCGAATGTTAATTGTATCTGGTAAACTAGGCACGATAGAACTAACACTTGTAAGCCTATATGCCCCCAACACAGATCAAGAAAGCTACATTAATGAGGCTTTCGAGACGATAAACCAAAATAAGAAGGGTTACTTAATAATTGGAGGGGATCTTAACACAGTTATAGACTGCAATAAAGATCAGGCGAAGCTCAAGGGCAAAGAGCAATACTGGAGACGGAAAAGCTCAACCGCTCTAAAACAAAGCATAAGACTGGGTGGGCTGGTCGACGCATGGAGGCTAATGAACCCCATAACCAAAGGGTTTACTTTCTACTCACCCCCGCATAAACAATACACTCGCATTGATTATATATTTGTATCTAGAGAACTGACAGAGAGGATAATAAAGGCAGAAATAGACAATATAACATGGTCAGACCACGCCCCGGTTACACTAATCATAAGAGACCTACACCAAAGGCCGACGGGCACACAATGGCGAATGAACTGCTCAGGTTACCAGACACTAAAAAAGTTATAGGAAAGGTTATACAGGACTACTCCGCAATAAATGACAACGGGCAAGTCAGCGACTGTACACTATGGGCGGCGCATAAAGCAACGCTCAGAGGTAAGACTATCAGTATTGCCTCCCATAGGAAAAAGGAGAAAAACAAAAAGGATAAATAAACTAAACAATAGTATTAGAGAAAACGAGGAGACCTAACAACAAGGCCCAACAGACATAGTTAGAGCAGCGATAGACAAGGATAGATTGGAACTTAAAAATATACTGATTGAAGATACTGAAAAAGCAATGAGATGGACAAACCAGATCTTTTACGAAAAAAGCAATAAGGCAGACAGGCAATTGGCGGCAAAACTCCGCAATAAAACAGCAAACCTCAATATATACAGCATAAAAACCAAACAAGATAGCCTAACACTCAATCCGGTTGAAATTAATAAAGAGTTTGTCCAGTATTACAGCAATTTATATAACTTAACAAATCCCGATAAAGCTAACAAGAGGCTCGATGCAAAGCTAGACGAATATATAAAAAATACAAAACTATCCAAACTAGACGAGTCAGAATCAGCCCAACTAGGAACCCCGATAACAGCAGAGGAGGTCTCAGCAGCCATTAAATCCCTCAAGAATTCTAAAGCCCCGGGCCCAGACGGGTTCACTAATTTCTATTACAAGAAATCCGAACACACGTTGAAGCCATATCTGACCCGCTGGTTCAATAAGATTCTAGACGGAGAAGCACCACCAAAAGAGTCCCTAAAGGCCTCTATCATTGTAATACCAAAGGAAGGAAAAGACCCGACGTTATGCTCCAGTTATAGGCCCATCTCTCTGATAAATACAGATATAAAACTATTAGCCAAAATTTTAGCAACCAGGTTGAACAGAGTATTAAATTCCTTGGTACACCCCGACCAAGTGGGGTTCACCCCAGAATGGCAGGCCTCTGATAACATCAGGAGAGTAATCAACATTATCCACAACAGTAACAAAAACCAACTTCCTACCCTGATTCTAGGGTTAGACGCTGAGAAAGCTTTTGACCGAGTGGCCTGGCCCTTTATGTTCCGGGTATTCAGAGAGATGGGCCTACATGTAAACTTTATTAAAGGCATTAAGGCGTTATATTCCAACTCAATAGCCACAGTTCGCACCTCAGGTTACACATCGGCACCATTCGCAGTTTCTAACGGTACCAGACAAGGGTGTCCACTCTCCCCAATGCTATTTGCTTTGTGCATAGAGGTACTAGCCTCAAGAATACGAGAGAACCAAGGGATAGAGGGTGTCCCTATAGGAAACAACATATATAAAGTGTCGCTATTTGCGGACGACACTTTACTCTCCCTGACTAACCTAGATACCTCATTAAAAAACCTATTTGACACGCTAGACGAATTTGGCACACTCTCAAACTTTAAAGTGAACAACACAAAATCAGAGGCTATAGGCCTACACATACCTCAAGAACTAGAAAGCGCACTAAAGAAAAAATTTCCAATAAAATGGATGTCAGACAAGATGAGATATCTAGGAATATACATTACGAGAACATACGGTGAAATGTACAGAGCAAACTACCCGAATCTTATTAAAAACCTGAAAAAAGACCTGGAATCCTGGTCAAGATACCAGATATCGTGGACGGGTAAATTAATATCAGTGAAAATGAACCTATTACCTAGAATACTTTATTTATTCCAAGTGCTCCCAGTAACGGTTCCAACCTATGTAATAAGAGATTTGGAAAAAGAGATAACTAAATTTATATGGAACGGTAGAAAACCTAGGATAAAGAAGAAACTGATGGCTCTCTCCCAGGCAAGAGGTGGCCTGGGCCAACCAGACTTTGCAAAGTACTATGAAGCGGCTAGACTAAGTCCGCTAATCTATTGGTCCGCAGCCCCAGAGAAAAAGCCATGGGTGGATATAGAGAGAGCGGAAGCAGGGACAAAGGAGTTAGCGTCTCTTCTATGGGTAAAAAAGGGGAACAGACAAACAGTCTATAGAGCCCATCCAGTCTTACTGCATTCCCTAAACATCTGGGATAAAAACTGCAAACATAGGCAAATCTCCTCCATCTCCTCACCCCTAACACCCATTGGATCCAACCCCGAATTCACACCAGCTCACAACTCAAATATCTTTAAGCAATGGGACGAGAAAGGGCTCTCTAAGTTAGGAGACATGCAACAAGGAGGAAAAGTTAAATCATTCATGGGAATTAGAGAGGAATATAACATCCCAACCACACAAATATTCCAATACATACAACTGGCCCACTATGTTTCCTCAATACAACCAAGTGACACTTGGAATAGGCCACTCACCAACTTTGAGAGCCTATTCCAAAGAGGTCAATACAATAAAGGGACGATTGCCCAACTCTATCAGGTACTTTTAAAACAATATGATGACCAAACAAGCAAAAATATCCTAGACTGGGAACACGACATAGGAAACCCCCTAGAGGAAGAGGACTGGGCAGAAATCCACGAAAGGATAGCTAAAGCTTTCCGATGCTCCCTAATCAGGAAAACAAACCTGAAAGTCCTACACAGATGGTATTACACACCAGCCCGCCTCCATTCCTTTTTCCAGCTAACCTCCCCAATGTGCTGGCGTAATTGCGGTCAAATAGGTACATTTAAACATATATGGTGGTCCTGCCCCAAAATCATCCTATTCTGGGGAAGAATTAGACGCCTAATAGAAGGGGGTAGAGCTAACATAGGGACATAGAAACAGTACTCCTACTAAAACCGACCGACGGACTTGAGAGAAAAATAGACTATTTGATAACGCAGATCCTCTCCGCTGCCAAAACTCTAATAGCAAGACATTGGAAACAGAACCACCCCCCCCCCCGATCAATGAGGTATTGCACAAGATAAATTACATAATGACGAAGGAGAGACTTACAAGTCTAACACACGACAGATACAATACCTTCCTGACAATATGGGACCCCTGGGAGACCTACATATGGAGGAACCCAATAGGAACCATAAAATAAAAAGGAAACCAGAAACAACTACTAAAGGTTAGGTAGAGCTAGACCTAGCATAGGATGTGACAAGTATCATGGAATGTTTGCTTCCTGCATGAAGCCAGTGATGGATGTTACCCCACTGCCCTATCCCCCCCCCACCTCATAACCCTTTTATTTTCTGTACCCCCCCCCCATTCCCTTCCCCCCTTTATATGTTACCATGTTTCCTGAAAAATAAAAAAATATATACGTTAAAAAAAAAAGAAGTCAGAAGATGGATATCAGCAGGGGAGACGCTGAGACAGATTTAGGAATGGGTAAAGTGATTCTGGCGTCACCGTTTAGGATAGATTGTAGGGGAGACAGGTGAGAGGCAAGAAGCCTGTTAGCAGGTTAGTTACAGTAGTCGAGACGGGTGATAATGAGGGCCTGCGTTAGAGTTTTAACAGTAGAGGGACAGAGGAAAGTGCAAATCTTTGCAATGTTATGAACGTACAACGACAGGTTTTAGCTACCTTTTGAATGTGAGGGAGAAGTCGAGTGTGACCCCTGGGCAGCATGCTTGTGCTACTGGGTCTATGATAGTGCTTCCAACAGTAATGTGGAAGGAGGTAGTAGGGCCAGGCTTGGGAGGAAGTATGAGGAACTCCATCTTTGCCATGTTAAGTTTAAGTTGGCGGAGGGCCATCCAGGATGATATAGCAGAGAGACATTCAGAGACTTTGGTCTGTACAGCAGGTGTAACGTCAGAGGTTGGAAGGTAAATTTGTATCATCAGCATAGAGGTGATATTTGGACCAAAGAGATGTGATCAGGTCACCCAGAGAGATTGTGTAGAAGTTGTGGCCTTAATGTCGCTGCGGAGCGCTGTTGCCTGCACAGAGGTGATTGACAGGTCAGCTAAAGGACACCACTAAAGGTCTGAGGTAGGGATTCAAATAAACCGACCAGAGCCCAGGGACAGAGTCCTGTAAGAGTATCGGTAGTCGGTAAGCAGGCAGGGGTCAGGGCTGGTGGCAGAGTTGCAAAGTCCAGGGGACAGGCAGAGTTCAGGGCAGGAGGAAAGCAACGAGATCGGGATCACGGACCGGGGTCAGCAACAGGAGAATTAAAACACGCAAAAGTGTGACTGCAAAGACCAACAAGAGCTGCAAACGTAAGAACTTGGCTTGGCAACTCCCACTAGGAACTTCAGCCTTATGTAGCAGGCTGTCAGTACCCAAAATGGCCACCGTGAGCAGAAAGGGCAGGTGAGTTGGAAAACCCGAACCGCAGCACAACCAGTCATGGATCGAGCAGAATCCTTACACAGTCTCCGGTAGTATCAATCGCTGGTAGTCTCAGGCGCTCTCACTCGCTGGCAGGCAGTCTCAGGTGCTCACGCTTGGTTTCAGACAGTCTCAGGAGTTCTCGCTTGCTGACAGTCTCAGGTACTCTCGCTCACTGGCAGGCAATCTCCAGCAGTCTCTTGTACGGTTTGTCTCGTACAAATATATTGTGGCAGTAGGGGTAGTCAGCCTCACATAATAAAGGTGAAGCCCGGCTGGCTGCCCAAATACTGTGTGTAATGGCCACCTCTGTGAGGCTCATTTCAGCCAGTGTATGTAATGTTTTGTGTAACCTCTTCCAGAACCGAGCTATAATCACTGTGTGATGTCTGGAAGGGGAAAGCTGTATGAATTGGGGAAAGGGGTCTGTAACATTAAAAATGCACTTTTATTCACAATGTTAGAATGAAACTTGTCCCCATACAATTAGTAAGGGAGGCAGTAATGTGATTTATATGTTATAAGTATTTCTCTGTATCCAGACCCAGTAATTCACTTACCTGGGCTATCTGCAGAGAAAACAAACAAAACAAAAGGCTGAGTACCAGGACAAATGGTGAGCAGGGATGGGCTGATTATTAGGTCTGGGGATGTGCTCTCAGCGGAGTAGGGCCTTTGTTCCCCGCCGACACTGAGGCGCCTTCCCAGCAGGAGATATAGGGCTGGCCAAAGGCAGCCATTGCCGGGTCTGAATCCCATAGGCGTGATCCCCATAGGCAAGTTTACAGTCACAGTCGACAGCCTCCTCCCATTGGTGCAGCCGGCCGAGCCTTCATCCTCCGATTGGCTGCACAGTCACGATCCGCGCTGTGATTGGCCGGCGGCTCCTCCATTAAAAGTATAGCCAGCGGGGGGGGGCTATGTAAGGAGCACGGCCAGAGCAGGGAACCAGACAATCCCTGGAGTCGATCGGAGGCACAGCTAGTGGGCTTTTCAAATGTGCTCTATGGGAAATAGCACTGAGCTTGACGGAGAAGCGCCAGAGAAGCCCGACCAGCAGAGAACATCTTTGGAGTTGATCAGAGATATGGCTGGCGGGAGATTCCAAAGGGCTTTGTGCAGAATAGCACTGATCTAAGCAGAGAAGCGCCGGAGAAGCACGGGACGTGAAAAGGGCAGGATAAGCCTCCTGAAGCAGGCTCCTGAACCTAGTTGAGGCTAGAGCCTTTCCCTCAGTCGGTGTGTATATTGGGAATGTGTATTTTGTGTGTTTGTTGGCTTGCCAGAATAAACTTTCATTTATTTAATAATTGGGTCCTGTCTGGTGATAGTGATCCCATAGTGACATATTCCATCAAATTGTTATCTATTTGGTCAGAATCTGATCCCAGACCCCAGAGTATTTGCTGGACAGTCAGAGGGTCAAGTCACTTGTAGGACCAAATTGAACTAATGACAGTAATATGTCTCACAAGGTAAAGCTAGGAGATTTATGCTGGTGTACTGCTCCCTGTGATGACTACTCTTTCAGTGAAGGACGGCCTCACATTCCCTGAGCTGCCCAGATTCTAGCAGGACCTCCACCACTCTGTATGGAAAATGCTTCATCCATACACCTTATTGATAAACTAATGTAAAGGGTTGTATCTCGCTCCCGAAAAATGCACCTCTCCTTCCAGCCATGACTCCATCCTTACCCCGTACCTGCGATTCCCCACCCGCCGTAAAACCAGACAGCGTTTATTGACAAACTGTGTCACTGACAAAGTTCACACATGGTATCTCAGCCACAGATAATTAGATTGCCAGTTCTTGGGGAAATATACGCGCTGTGCCTGCAACTTCTATGTAAGTTGCATACACTATATAAGAAGTACCATATATATGTAAAACTTGGAGCCTAAATGTGAAGATAATTTAGAAGCTTCAGACAACGTAAAGACGTATGGAGAGATGCATGCTGGGTAGTACCCGAAGAGACAGGAACAAGAATGAATGGGTTCGAGATCACACAACAATCTGTGACATCACATGA
>NC_134492.1:62508254-62621680 GCF_040206685.1 Ascaphus truei | reverse complement strand
AAGAGCAAGGGGGGAAGGAGAGAGAAAGGAGAGAATAGAGAGGGAGGAGAAGTGAGAGGGGGAAGAAAAGATAGAGGGGGAAGAGAGATAGGGAGAGAAGATGTATGTATGTCTTTATTTATATAGCGCGTCACAGCAGTAATACACGCGACAGTCATATAAATAACAAATAATACAAATAGCAGATAATGGGAATAAGTGCTTTAGACATACTATAAAAGTAACATTTAGGAAAAGGAGTCTGCTCTGAAGAGCTTACAATCTAATTGGTAGGAGGAACATACAGATACCGTAGGAGGGCATACTGGTAAGTGTGTCTGCAAGGGGCCAAGTTTTATGTATGAGGTGTATAGTGTTAGCCACAGGGCTACTCATATGCTTTGTTAAGCAGGTGTGTTTTAAGGTGGGTCTTAAAGGTGGATAGAGAGGGTGCTAGTTGGGTATTGAGGGGAAGGGCTTTCCAGGGGTGCGGGGCAGTCAGTGAGAAAGGTTTAAGGCGGGAGAGGGCTTTAGATACAAAGGGGGTAGAGAGAAGACATCCTTGAGCGGAACGCAAGAGTCTGGATGGTGCATAAGGAGAAATTAGGGCTGAGATGTAAGGAGGGACAGAAGAGTGTAAAGCTTTAACAGTGAGGAGGAGAATTGAATGTGTGATACAGGATTTGATCAGAAGCCAGCAGAGGGATTTCATGAGGGGAGATGCGGAGACAGATTTAGGAAAGATTAGAGTGATTCTGGCAGCAGCGTTTAGGATAGATTGTGCGGGAGACAGGTCAGAGGCAGGAAGGCTGGACAGCAGGAGGTTACAGTAATTGAGACCGGAGAGAATGAGGGCCTTTGTCAGAGTTTTAGCAGTCGAGCAACAGAGGAAAGGGCGTATCTTAGTTATATTGCGGAGGAAAACGCAACAGGTTTTAGAAATGTTTTTAATGCGAGAGGAGAATGTGAGAGAGGAGTCGAGAGTGACCCCTAGGCAGCGTGCTTGCGCTACTGGGTATATGACTGAACTTCCAACAGTAATGTGGAAGGAGGTAGTAGGGCCAGGTTTGGGAGGAAGTATGAGGAGCTCTGTTTTGCCATGTTAAGTTTATGTCGGTGGAGGGCCATCCAGGATGATATCGCAGAGACACATTCAGAAACTTTGGTCTGTACAGCAGGTGTAAGGTCAGGGGTTGAAAAATAAATTTGTGTGTCATCAGCATAGAGGTGAAATTTGAACCAAAGAGATGTAATTAGGTCACCTAGAGAGAGTGTGTTCAGAGAAAAGTGGAGATGTCTCAGGACAGTGCCCTAGGATACCCCCACAGAGAGGTCGATAGAGGAGGAGGAAGTGTTAGCAGAAAAGACGCTGAAAGTACGATGGGAGAGGTAAGCGGAGATCCAGGATAGAGCTTTGTTATGAATGCCAAGAGTATGGAGAATGTGAAGGAGAAGAGGGTGGTCCACAGTATCAAATGCTGCAGAGAGGTCGAGTAGTATGAGCAGAGTATAATGACCTCTGTATTTGGCAACATGGAGGTCATTAGTTATTTTAGTGAGGGTTGTTTCAGTGGAGTGAGCAGTGTGTAAGCCAGATTGTAGAGGGTTTATGAGAGAATAGGTGTTGAGAAAATGGAGCAAGCGAGAGAATAGAAGACGTTCAAGGAGTTTAGAAATAAAAGGCAGGAGGGAGACAGGTCGATAATTTTAAAGACAGGTAGGGTCAAGCTTGCTGTTTTTGAGTAATGGTATAACTTGCATGTTTGAAGGAGGAGTGAAAGGTACCAGAGTAGAGGGAGGAGTTAAAAATGTGTGTGAGCATAGGGATTATAGTAGGAGCAAGGGGTTTTAGGAGATGGGAGGGAATGGGGTCAAGAGGGCAAGTAAGTGGTAGATGGAGAAGAGGAGAGATTTCCTCCAGAGGCATTCAGGGGAACGAGTGCAGGAACGCAGCATGCATGTGTAGGAATTTAGCCAGGGACTGGGGTTAGAAGGGCGAGAATGGCAGAGAGAAAGCGGGGCATGTAGATCAAGAAAGGAGGATAGGGCAGAGTTGTAGTTCTTGATCAGGAGAGGAGAGGAAGGAAAAGTGGAAACAAAAGCTGGTAAGTTAAAAGAGCGCAGGTTTCTGCAGAAGTGAGGGGTAGATGGAGGTGGAGAAGGGGTGAAGCGAGAGAGAGAAAATGAGATGAGACGATGTTCAGAGAGAGGAAGGGGCAAAATGGAGAAATCAGAGATAAAAGTTTTTATTGAAAACCAGGTCTATCTCTTGAAAAAAGGGTAATTTAGTTAAACCCTTTGGCCAAAGCGTCATAAGCCTGCAAGCCACATCAAGGCACACCCCTGTCTCTGATAAAAGAAGCCGTCTGGTTTTTTGGGGCTAAACTGAATTTTGGGGCTAAACGAAATGTAATATAACTGGTTCATAATATTCGTCTTATTTGAGAGGCAGAGAGCCAGAGATGGCAGAGGAGCACGTGGAAAGGGTGACATACAGTCAAACTATCATCACACCACAAAAGTAGAGCTTTTCGGCTAAGAGTTGAGCAGATTGAGGGTTGTGGGTCTGAGGCTGGAGACTTGCACCGGGCGGGTGTGACATGAGGGCACCGGGCGGGTGTGACGTGAGGGCACCGGGCAGGTGTGACGTGAGGGCACCGGGCGGGTGTGACGTGAGGGCACCGGGCGGGTGTGACGTGAGGGATGTATTACTAATGTTTATAAAATATTTAAATAACATGTGTGTGGGATCCGTGTTATAGTGTTCCACAGTGTCTGGATAACCAGATGTTGAGGTTTAAGGACACTCACTTTAAGTACACTCGCGAGTAAGGATATATCGCCCAATAGGCAAACAGCAACTCACGCATGTGCCTGTCAGCACGTATTTTTGATAGGAATTACAAACAATTTTTTCTATCTGCCAAAGTTACAAAAAAAAAAAAAACAGTAGAAATTTTGGTGCATATTCAAATCCCATTTATAATTGAGCAAACCATAAAATATAGAGATGGCAGATTTTTAATATTAGTGGGATCACTCCATGGTAAAGCACTTACGGTAGCGAATCTGTATGCTCCAAATCAATCCAATTCAAACATTTTTACATCATTTTTCCAAGTGTTAGGAAGTATAGCAAAGGGATATACGATATTAGCAGGGGATTTCAATACAGTCCTCAACTCCAATGCAAATAGGTCCGATAAGTCAAAAAGCGAGGATACAAAAGCTCTTTTACGGGGGCTAAGAGATACCCAATTAACTGATATCTGGAGAGAATTGCACCCAAAACGAAAGAGGGTATACATTCTTTTCACACCCTCACCAAACCTAGAGTAGAATAGACTACATCTTTGTGTCTAAATGGGATTATCCTGAAAGTTTCCTTCTCCAAGATCCACGACATAGAGGGGGAAGTAGGAGTGAGAGAGGGGTGGTGAGGGGGGGGGGGGGGAGAGGGGTAGGAGAAGTGAGAGAGGGGTGGTGAGGGGGAGAGAGGGGTAGGAGGAGTGAGAGGGGTGGTGGGGGGGAGATAGGAGTGATGGGGGAGAGAGAGATGAAATAGAGAGAGGAGTGGTGGGGGAGAAGGGGTTGCTGGGGGGGGAGGGAGAGAGAGGGAGGTGCTGGGGGGGAGAGAGGGGTGATGGGGGGACAAAAGGAGGTGGGAGGGAGAGAGAAGGGTGGACGGAGGATTCCATACAAAAGATTCTGTTAAAATTGGGGGGCGGATTGCATGGTAGAGGACAGAGGTGATTCCCTTGGTTAAAGATTGGGCGTTACACCAGGATTCAAATGGAGTTATTTTTAGTGGTACTTTTCTTGGTGTATAGATTGGATGAGGTGTCTAAGCTGTAAATATCTAAAGAATTCGGTATTTGGGATGTTACATTGTGATTGTATCGTAGGGAAGGTCTTAATAGTATGTAACTCCATCACATCTCTCACCCTACTGCTGTATCCATAGATTTGTCTGGTTCTTATTGTAACCTGGCAAAAAAATAAGATTTTGAGAACAAAGGGTACATCATGGAGAAGGGTGGTCAAATAGTTTCTGGATTTAAGGGAATCCCACAAATTACATGAGAAGGTCAAACCGTATTTTTATATATTCTTTGTGAAGCGCTGAGTACACTTTTGGCGCTATATAAATAAAGACATACAATACAATATTGAATGTGGTCTACTGTTCTTTTCCAGCCAGAGGATATGCTGGAGCTCCTCAGGGTGTCAAACCAAATCTTCCACTTCTACCCATCTTTTCTCAGTTGGGTTGTGGTGCCAACTGATTAATTGTCTTGGTGAGCTGCCTTGTAGTATCTCTTGAGCTCCGGGAGCGCCAATCCACCCTCTGATTTAGGGCAATCTAGAATGGAGCTGTTAATCCTTGTTTTTTTGTTTTACCAAATGTAGCGAATTATTCTATTTTGCAGTAGTTGGAATTGACCAATATATCACACATGTAGATATATATATATAGATAAAGCAGAAAATAGCCGTGTTAGTCCGTTCAGACAGAAGGGATACAAACCAAAGACTATTGCCAAAACTATTACATCGGCACTAAAAGCCCCACGAGAACACCTGCTACAATACAGACAGAAAGAACCTACCACACGCATACCACTAGTGACCACATACAACCCTACCCTAGAGGGTATACGAAAAATAATCAAAGATCTGCAACCCATGCTGGCAGAGGATGCAACATTAAAAGAAATCTTTCCCAAACCTCCCATTCTTGCATTCCGGCAACCACCAAACCTCAAACAGAAATTAGTCAGCAGAAAACTTCACAACGATTTTAAAGACATGAATAACGGCACAAAACCGTGCAGCAACACACGCTGCAAACTCTGCAAACATATTTGCCAGGATCCCACAGCCAGTCACAACCATAGAACATTCAATGTTAAAGGATCATACAGCTGCACATCCACGAATATAGTGTATATGATTCAATGCAACAAATGTGACCAAGGTGGCTACATTGGGGAAACCAGCCAAAAATGACAAGGAAGAATGAATATGCACAGACACTCTATACTCCATCACGAAGAAGGAAGATACTGCTCACCTGTGGGACATCACTTCTCACAACCAGATCATTCCATAAATGATTTAAAAATCAAAATCCTCAATGGAATGTTTAAAAGCACCCAAGAACGGAAAACATTTGAGCTCAGAATGATAAGACTCTTTGACACCAAAACCAAAGGACTTAATGTGGACATGGGTTTTCTCACACCCTACCAAAATTGTCTGTAATTATCCTGCTTGCCTCAACTCTTATCCACACTTTCTCTCCCTCCCCCCCCCCCCCCAGCATCCCTTCCCCTCCCCACTTTTCTTTGACACTGTCTCCTGGCTTCAAACACTTAACAAACTACCTTATCTACAGTAAATATCTGTTTTTTTTTCTCTGCACTGTTTTAGCCATTGATTCCTGTGTAAATCAGTATTGCTTGACCTGAAGAAGAGAGGAGAACTCTCGAAAGCTTGTCCTATGACATACATTGTTAGTCCAATAAAAAAGGTATCACCTAATACTGAAGAACTCATTTATTCTATATATAGATATATATATATATGCGCGTTGAGTCCCAAGATCCTGAGCGTTACACTGGAAAGGGAACTGCAAGTGATCTGTCGTAGTTTCCGGCCGTTAACAACCAGAAGCAGCTCCATCCGACAGCCAATCGCAGCCAACACCAGCGCCACGGAAGCGGTGAGATCGTCAGTCACAACACTGCCCAGATTTGTATCTGTTTAATCCCTAAAAGCATGGACTCCTCGTCAGTGCGCATTCCGTAGGACCTTATCTTTTATGGTCAAAGTTTTTGGTGCGTTGTTTCTGCTTTCTCCGGAGATTACCCACACCTGCAGCAGTGTATACAGCTTTGCCACTGATTGCAAGATGCTCGTTATGATTTATTAGTCTGAGAATAACCTTTGGGGGTCACTTCCGCGTGTCTGCTTCACTACGTTATTACCCTATGGGGTCCTTTATGTTTCTTCTTCCCATATGGCTGGTGCTATCCTCTGCGCCCTTTTTCTCTGAAACGGTTTCTTATTCAAGGTTGAGTGAGGCCATTTTTTATACCCCATTTGGGTTCAAACTCCCTTTTCACTTTGTAGTTTTAATATACACAATACTCACTATTGCATGGAGTAGATGGATTGGACAATAGGTCCCGGATTGACTCATTTGTGTTTTTGATGTTAGCACGGTGTCACTTTACACGTATGTATATTGTTCTCACGGTTATATCTGAACACTGCTCACATTTATTATCGGTTAATATTTGTAATAGTTTGAGAGCGCCACCCTCTACCCCTTGTGTTTTGAATTGGATAAAAGCCAGTTTATTTTGACTTTTTTTTTTCAACTTTACTTTTGAGTTTTTCCTGCATACATTGTATCACCAACAATTATCTCAGTAATCAGCTGTAACCCGTATCTTTTAACAACACCTAACATGTATATGACACCAACTGAGGGTAACATACAATCCACAGACACGACTCACTAGACGGACAAGACAATAGACAGATAGGTAGGAAGGGATAGGTGGGGGAGGAGGGGAGAGACGGGGGGGGGGAGGGGAGAGACAGGGGGGGAGGGGGGGAATAGTAGGCCGCCGCCTTTGTGTCCATTTCGAACTCTTGGCTTCTTCCCTACTCATCTGGATCTTGTCTGACTTCTAATCTAACTGTCCGTCTCTATGTGGTTGCGGATCCTGCAGTTTCAAAGGAGAACGCATCTGTATCTATGAATGTAGGATTGCGGGTATGCTTATCCCCGGTATGTCTGTCTGGGCCAGCCAAGGCATCCAGACTTTGAGGAAATTTGGGCCGGTGTCATTGACCAAACTCGTCAATTGTTCCATCCGGCAGACATGCCAAATTCTATTTCTGATTTTGGGTATTACTGGTAAATTCGATTGTTTCCACGGTGCTGCTCTCTCACACCTGGTGGCTGTTGCAAAGTGCGCGATTAATTTGTGCGACGCATTTGACAGACCCTGGATCCGTCTGCCCAATAGGAACAGCCACGGGTCCAGGGGGATCTCCAAACCGAGTATCCTCTGTATCCAATCTCTAATTTGTTCCCAAATCGGGACCACCTTCGTGCAAGACCACAGCATGTGTTGTAGATCCACTATCTCCCCGCACTGCTTTGGGCAGAGCGGGGAGTATCCTTTGACAAATTTAGATCATTTTACTGGGGTATAGTACCACCGCATGAGGACTTTATATGCGTTCTCCTTTAACGTGGTGCAGATTGAACTTTTCGCTGCTGCCTGTAGGATCCTGTCCCATTCCTCGTCCTCTAGTGTCTCCCCTAAATCTGTCTCCCACTGTCTCATGTAACTGGGTCTTGTGGTCGTCGGAGTCTCAGGACAGATCACTTCCCTGTACATTCTAGAGGTTAGTCCCAGCGTGTCCGTATCTCTAGAACACAGCTGCTCAAAGTTTGCCCTTGCCGGTCTAATTGGGAATTTGTTATAAAAATCTCGGATCTGGAAGTATCTAAAGAATTCCTTGTATACGATATTCTTTGTTGATTTAATTTGCTCAAAGGTTTTTATATATTTTCTCCCCTCCAGATCCTTTAGTCTTGTGATGCCTGCCTGTGTCCAAATTAACAAATTACCGCTATTCAGTCCTGGAGCGAAATTCGTGTTGCCAACTATCGGGGTCATTAGGGAGTGTTTGGAAGTGAGGTTACAGCTATTTTTAGTAGTCTCCCAGACTTTCAAGGAATTGGCCATGGCCTGAAGCGGAACCCCCATTTTGTTGGAGCTTCCCTTAGGGAGCCAGATCAGATTATGCAGCTCAACCGGGGCACCGCAGTTTCTCTCTAGCTCCACCCATCGCCGTTTGTTCGGATCTGCGTGCCACTGGATAATTTGGCTTAATTGTGCCGCTTTATAATAAGCTAACAAGCAAGGTACCGCTAGGCCTCTTTAAGATACCTTTTGCAATCCGTGGGCTTTTTTTATTCCAAATGAATTTCATAATGTTAGACTGTAGGGAGAGGATGTCGGAGATCCCTAAAGGTATTGGCAGGCTCTGGAAAAGATATAACATCTTTGGGAGGAGGTTCATTTTCACGCTATGCATCCTGCCAATCCATGATATGCTGCCCCTCATCCATGTCCTGAGATCCTCCCCCAGTGTCCTAATTAATTTTGGGTAATTTGCTTTGTACAAAGTTTTGTACTCCCTGGTGAGATATACCCCTAAATATTTGATAGTGGAGGCTTGCCATTTGAAATAAAAAGTTTATTTCTATTAATTTTTCCATTTCTTTGGGTAAGTTTATATTGAGAGATTCCGATTTTGTCTGATTAATTTTGAAAGCAGAGACTTGGTTGAACTTTCCTAGGATCGCAAAAACGTTGGGAAGAGATGTGAGTGGTCTCGACAGTGTTAAAATCACATCATCGGCATACAGAGCCACCTTATGTGTCTGCTCTCCAACTGTTATTCCTTCTATATCAGGGCTTCATCTAATGTGCGCTGCTAGGGGCTCAATACAGAGGGCAAACAGCAAGGGGGACAAAGGGCAACCCTGCCTCGTTCCGCTATTGATGCTAAATTGTTCCGAAGGGAAGCCCTGGTGTCGCACCCTTGCCGTCGGGCCTTCATACAAAGCTAGTATGGCATTTAAAAGGCGTCCCTCGAAACCAAATGCCTTCAATGTCTCTTTTAAATAGGGCCAGTCTATCCTATCGAAGGCTTTTTCTGCGTCTAGACTTAATACCATGGACTGGATGTTTTTTTGTTTGGCCAGATCAATCAAATCTATAATCCTCCTGGTATTGTCCGCCGCCTGCCTGTCTTTGATAAACCCTACCTGATCCGGGTGGACTAACCCGGGAAGGACGCTACCCATCCTGTTTGCTATAAGTTTGGAGAATATTTTAACATTCGAATTGATCAGGGAAATGGGCCGGTAGCTCTTGCACTCTGCCGGGTCCTTACCGGGTTTATGGATCAGGGAGATTGAAGCCTGTAATATTTGTGTTGGGAAGGAGGCCCCTGCTAAAATTTCGTTAAAGAGTTTTAACAGATGGGGAGCTAGTAGTTTCAGATATTTCTTATAGAATAAATTAGAAAACTCATCTGGCCCAGGCGCTTTTGCTGGTTTAAGTGTCTTAAATACCTCCGTCACTTCCTCTAGTGTGAAGTCCTTCTGTAATACCTCTCTCACATCCCTGCCCAACCTCGGTAGTTTTGCCTCCTGCAGAAATAATTTTAGCAGCTCTGTATTTTTCTGGTTGTGGGTGACCTTGTTTCCATTGTACAATGTGTCGTAGAAACATTTAAATTCATCTACTATTTTTCTAGGATTGGATGTCAGGTCCCCTCCTTGTGTTCGAATGGCGTGAATGTGGTAATTTGGAAGCCTGTTTTTGAGCTTATTGGCAAGTAAAGTATCTGGCTTGTTGGCTTTTTCGAAAATTTTACGTCTGTCCATGCCATTTCTCTCTCTGCCTGGGCGGATAAGAGGAGATTGAGCTTAGTTTTAGTGTCTAATAGTTCTTTCAAACTTTGTTCTTGTTTATTCGCTTTATAGAGTTGCGAGAGATCTGCTAGCTTCTTTTCCAATTCTCTGATTTTGGCTTCTCTCTCTCTTTTGCGTTTAGCTGCCAAATTCATTAAACTCCCTCTGAGGGTGGCCTTATGGGCCTCCCAGTGTGGAGTGTGCTGACAAACTCCCCTCATTCTCCTTGAAATATTCCTCGATCTTATCTCCCACCTCCCTTTCTATATCTGGGATTTTTAGTAATATTTCATTTGTTTCCCATGCGCTAGAGGCCTGTCTAGCGGAATTAGTGTGCATCGCAGCTCGATAGATGCATGGTCAGACCATGAAATATCATGTATCTCCGTGCGAGAGACCCCTGGAACCATTCTATTTGACACAAGGAAGTAATCTATCCTACTGTATCTGTTATGTGGATGTGAAAAAAACGTGTACTCCTTCACCCCCTTATGTTGTTCTCTCCATATGTCTAAGAGTTGACAGTCTCTCAAACCCTGGTTTATTGTTAACACGTCCTGTCTGTGTCCAGGTCAGGATTCAACGTCCTATTCAGGTCCCCTGCTACAATGACAGTACCTTTCGCTACTTTATTTAGCTGATGAAAAAATCTTTTAAAGAAGCCCCCCGCTTGCTCACAGGGATTGGCTGATCTCTAATGGAGCCCGTCACTGTAATGTACCTCCCATCTTTGTCTGTATACGTCCCGTCCATTACTAGTGGGATTTTGTTGTGTACTAGAATAGCCACTCCCCTTTTTTTGATCGTTGCTGAGGCTAGAAAGCTCAGTCTAAAATTTTTAGCAAAATTTTTTGGGTAGCTGTCCCTGGAAAAATGTGTCTCCTGCAGAAATAAAATCTCTGCGCCTTTACGCCTATAATCTTTAAACGCCAGTTTCCATTTTGTTGGACTGTTGAACCCCTTTACATTGTGTGATATTAACACTATTTCGTTACTCATCTTTAATCCTGGGAGCTCCTATCCATGCTGTTTTAATGATGTCTTGGTTGCCTTCCAACTTTTTGGGATCCTGATAAAGCCGGCTTTTCATCTCCGCTTGCTAGGTGGTAGGTGGCTGGACGGGGGAAGGGAAAAACAGAGGGTAGGAAACAAAGGTGAACAGAAACACAGTACTACATTTAACAATTAACATCAGAGCTCGACGCCAGGTCACATCCCCCCTGGCCTCAAGTCCATTGCCTCGGTGCTCTCCCCACTCCCCCCACTCTCCCCACTGGCGATCTTCTGGTGTCCCGTCGCCGCCCCTGGCCATCACCCCACGAGTTGCTGCCGGGAATCAGAGAGACCCCTCTCTCCAGACCCAGCCTGCGGTCCATGCGAACTGTCGAGCAGGATCACACCCCTCCTCTCCTGCCCCGCTCCCAACTACCTTTTATTCAAAACCTTCTCTTAACTTTTATGAACCTATTGTCAACCTTTTACTAACCTCTGAACTGCTTCTAAATGCCTTCTTGTCCTAAGCCCTGACTATCTCCTCTAATGTCTACTGTCTCTACTAGAAGGTGCCCCTGACCCTGCTTATATTACTTTTTCAACCTTCCCTTTCTATCTTCACCTGTCTCCCTCTGTGATCTCTCTATCGCCTTCTTTCACACCTTCACTTCTTCATTCATCTACCCTTCTTTTAGTCCCCCCGTCTTTCTACCTGCCCTCCTACTTCTGACTGTCTTCACTTTCTTTTCACTTTCTCTCCTAGTTCTCCTCCGATTCGTGTCCTCTACCTACCCTTCCTTAGATCCCTCTCTCTCTCGTTACTACCTTCCACCTCCCTTTCCATGTCTCCTAATCCCTCCCTGCTCCTCCTCTCCCTTCCAGCCCTTCCTCCCTTCCAGCCCTTCCTCTCTTGCCCCTGCTCCGCCATTGTTACCCCTGTACCTCCCCCGCTCCGTCTGATCACTCCCCTCCAACTCTCTCGTCTCCCAGCCTTCCCTTACCCGTTCTTACCCTCCTCTTCCTCCCTCCCCCCCCCCTTCCGGCTCTTATTGAGGTTTGCTCCATCATCCAGCACCACCGCCGCCTCTTTATAATGTTTTCTGCGTCCACTTCTGGTTTACGTGCCACCTCCAAGATGGCGCCCGGCAACTTGCCACTCGGTGATGACGTAGTTCCGCCCCGCCGCCATCTTGGATTCCTCTTCGCGCCATGATGGACGTTCGCACTCATTCTCCTGCTTCCCGCCAGCCTGTACCTTCCTGGTCCTGCGTTTCAGCATGGATCTCTGGATACTCCGCTGTCGCCGCCATCTTTCTTCATCCGCAGGGCCTGAGAACCCAGGTAAGGCAAAGTTATTTGTGCAGGTTTTTCCTTCTGTCTCCAGCTTGTAATTGCTGGGAGGCCCTTCTTTAGTAGGACTCTTCAGCTCAGGAACTTGTTGCACCTAACCCTGTCTACAACACCGGATGAACTTGTGCATTTTAATAACTTGTGGGTGCAATAACTTTTTAAATAAAACTTGGAACTTTTGCCTACTGAGGCTTATATCAAGGTTTAATTCCCCCCCCCCCCCTTTGTCCTTAGCAGCTTTTGCACTGCTGATCCACGTGGGGTCCACGGGAGCCTCTTCTGGTCTCTCGGCTGTGATAGCCTCCTCCAGCCCTAATTTGTTTAGAAATGCAGACCCTTCCCCCAGTTCCCTCATTGTGAAGGACCGGCCATTCCTGATCCCCATGAGGCCGAAAGGGAAGGTCCAGCGATACCTTATTGCCTTGTCCCTTAGTTTCTTTGTTATGGGAAGCAGATTTCTCCGCCTTGCTAGTGTGGTTGGTGCTAAGTCTTGAAAGATCAGAAGCCGGGTACCCACAAATTCCACCGCTGATAGGGGACGTGTTTTTTGTAAGGCAGCCTCCCTGGATCTGAAATGGTGCATCCTCACAATGATGTCCCTAGGCTTTCCGTCCCTAGGCTGTCCCTGCTTCGCCCGCAGGGCTCTGTGGCATCTGTCTAAAGCCAAGTACTCTTTTGGTGTATCCGGGAGTATACTCTCTAGCCACCGGCTCGTGAACTCCTCGCAGTCCTGCACTGACTCTGGTACCCCCTGGATCCGCACGTTGTTTCTTCGGTCGCGGTTTTTGGCGTCCTCGTGTCTGTCCTTAATCTCGTTGATTTGACTCTGCAGATCCGCTGTTTTTTTATCATTTCTTTTTATTGACTTTATTGTCTGATCCACTTTAGTCTCTAATGCTCCGGTTCGCTCCCCCAGCCCTGTAACTTTTTTCAAATCTTTTATCCCTGCTTGCAGCATAGATTTCAAGCTTGTTAAAGTCACATTGCCTCACTGGCCTCTGTGCTAAGCTGTCCATTTCTTCTTCATCTCCCTCCAGCTCCGATTCAGAGCCTGTGTTCGAAATGGGTGCCATTTCTGCATCAGCACATGCCGCCCGGGATTTCCCAAAATATTCAGACATCCCCCTCTTCCTCAGGGTTTTCACTCCTCTCTTTGACATCCTGAGACCTTTATGAATCTTTTGTGATATTTGGTGACAAAATCCGGATATTTTTATAGGTTTTGAGTGCTTATATTGTTCAGCGGGGCTCAGAGCAGCTAGGTTATGCTATCATGCTACCATGCTCTTTGCCGTCGTAGCTCCGCCTCCTTATTTTGACCTTCTAAAGCAGCAGAACTACATTCCTCCCCTTTGGTTTCTTATTTGTAAATGTAAAGCGTGTGAATGTATTATGCTACATTCTTACCCAACACAAATTCCCAGCTAGCTCAATCTCCTACACCCACCACATCATGAATATATATTTATGTCAAAAGAGTGCTACTGTGTGTGGCAAATGTATACAACAAAAGACAGGGGTGAAAAGACCTTGCAGCTGGGAATGTGTGCCAATTTCTGACTGGTAACAGTTGTATGGAGGTAGGTGGCACCTCCCCCCAGAGCTCACTCCTCCTCCTCACCTTTTTAACTTGGGAGGTCTTTTCACATTGCTGCAAGAACAGGACCTATTATGGTTCTTTCCCCTCATACAGAGGTAAGAGGAAGGGTCCACAGTGTAGTGTAGGACCTGCATTTTTGGTTATACCTTGACGTTTGGTATGCAGGCTTATGACGCTGTGGCCAAAGGGTTTAACTAAATAACCAAGAAAATATTAATTATTGAAGTATTTAAACTTTATAATTATTACCAGTGTTCGACAATGCTAAACATTTACACGCCCGGGCCGGGTGGATTTAACCCCCGGGCGAGTAAATATTGGCCCAAGCAGCACACGTGCTTGTTTTTTTAAATTTACCCCGCTCGCGCTAAATTTTCCCTGCTCACGCTGGCTGAAAAACAAAACAAAAAAACCCCTACCTGACAGCTGATTGGCGCGCGCTCCCAGGCTTTGTGGGCGCGCGGCCAGGCTCTATATGAGTCCGCCCCCAACGAGTGGCCATTTTTTCTGGCCGGAGATCTGTTGGAGAGTAAGTACTCTCCAATCCTCCATCTTGCGGCCCCTTTGCTCCTTCCCTGCAAGCCCCCTTACTCCTTCCCTGCAAGCCCCCTTACTCCCCGCTTCCTGCGCGAGTCAGGTGTTCCCCCTTCTCTCCCTGTCCCCGCTTAACTTGGCTTCCCGCCGATCCCCGCGCGGGGCAGGAGATGGTAGTGGGGGGGTTCCCCCCTTCTCGCCCTGTCCCGGCTTCCCGCACGGGGCAGGAGATTGTAGTGGGGGTGTTCCCCCCGCTTACCCGGCTTCCCGCCGATCACAGCGCGGGGCTGGAGATGGTCACAGGGGGGGGGGGGGTTATGAGCGGGGCAGTGGTGGTGCTCGGTCCTGCTGCCTTTCCTCTTCTTCCCCCTGTCGTGTATGTGTATGCATGGGTGTGTGTGTGTGTGTGTGCATGGGTGTGTGTGTGTATGCATGGGTGTGTGTGTATGCATTTGTGTGTGTGTGTGTGTATGTGTGTGTGTGTATGCATGGGTGTGTGTGTGTGTGTGTGTGTGTGTATGCATGGGTGTGTGTGTGTGTGTGTGTGTGTGTGTGTATATGCATGGGTGTGTGTGTGTGTATGCATGGGTGTGTGTATGCATGGGTGTGTGTGTGTATGCATGGGTGTGTGTATATACATGGGTGTGTGTGTGTGTGTGTATGCATGGGTGTGTGTGTGTGTATATATGCATGGGTGTGTGTGTGTGTGTATGTATATGCATGTGTGTGTGTGTGTATATATGCATGGGTATGTGTGTGTGTGCATGGGTGTGTGTGTGTGTGTGTGTGTGTATATGCATGTGTGTGTGTGTATGCATGGGTGTGTGTGTGTGTGTATGCATGGGTGTGTGTGTGTGTATGCATGGGTGTGTGTGTGTGTGTGTATGCATGGGTGTGTGTGTGTGTGTGTGTATGCATGGGTGTGTGTGTGTGTATGCATGGGTGTGTGTGTGTGTGTGTGTGTGTGTATGCATGCATGCGTGCGTGCGTGTGTGTGTGTGTGTGTGTGTATGCATGGGTGTGTGTGTGTGTGTATGCATGGGTGTGTGTGTGTGTATGCATGGGTGTGTGTGTATGCATGGGTGTGTGTGTGTATATGCATGGGTGTGTGTGTGTGTATATGCATGGGTGTGTGTGTGTGTGTATGCATGGGTGTTTGTGTGTGTATGCATGGGTGTGTGTGTGTATGCATGGGAGTGTGATTGTAACGATTTCTTATGCTGTCTACAGTTATTCCTAATGTATTTGTCCCATTCTACACTCACCCAGTCAGTAACCCAGTCAGTCACTGAAGGAAGACCTAATTTCCTCGACTATGCTTCAGAACTGAGAGGAGCCTTTCCTCTGCCAAGAAAAACTGAAGCCTTGTGACTGGATACACAATCTGCACCATTTTGCAGCAGACTTCCCCGGAGAAGCTTTCACGCCCTGCCACTGTTATCTTCGATTTTTGATGAACTTTTCAGGCCTGGTAGACGAACGAAATGAAACGTAACACAGCCAGGTTTCAAATCCTTTGTCTCAATTTATTACTCATAGGGTAATGACTTTTATACAGAAAAAAAAAAGATATTGGTTAGAGGCGTAACATAGGCGTAACATAGGCGTATCCTAGGTGTGTCTTGGGCGTAGCTTTGATAAGAGGCGTGATTTAGGGGCAGGACATACTAGTGGCGTGACTTTTGGGACGTGTTTTCCCAATACAAGCAATGTCTGAATACATAGCTTATTCATTGTCTGTTATCAAAAGAGAGAGCAAGAAGAGAAGTGGTGATGTGTAGCACAGCCTCGGATCCCAACTCTCAGGGAGACCGGAAAGAATAACAAAGTGAACACTCCAATGAGCAACAGGTCAGGTTTATTGCAGGGTGGTGCAGCAACAGGACTAAAGAGCAACACGAACGCACCTACGCGTTTCGTGCACTGGGCACTTTATCAAGGTGACAAATACATGTATTGCTGCGTAATTTATACTCACCTGCACTATGCCTCGCGCTACCGGGTGTGACGTCATCATCCCGCATCGCAACGGGTCGCGGTGATGCGGCGTACACAACCATTGGCTCGGCAAGTCAGGTGGTATGCTAATGCTAGCTGACTGTCTCTTTTTTCTAAAACAAACTTTATTAACAACAACATAAACACACAGTGAAATAAAAAACACATTAAAAACACATTTAGATACTATAATAGCAGCAAATTGACACAGGCAATGTCAGTGAATGCTTGATATTCTAGTGGGCATATAAGAAATGTTGTTAAAATACGTTTAGTACTATTTTAAGCCCCTGCTGAAATATATTTTGACATATGCCTGTGCAGGTGATACTGGAGAATTTGTAATTCGTGAAAGGAACATGATAATCAGTCAGTACTGTATAAAGGAACAGTTAGATATATATTAATATACTTTAATAGATGTTAAATCCTATCTAATCAGTGCAATAGACATTGTAAGAATGTTCCCTATACAGATGACTGCAGTAAAATGACCCTACATCTAGTTGTAATAAACTATCATATATATGCATAACCATAAGTATACACAATGTGACGAATGTTACAATAACTTATAATCGACATACATTTATTGTTAGAGGAGCATGAACAGAGATTGGGAAAGCACATAATAATTACAACTGCTTAGGTAGATAATTACTGATGATTGATAATTGATAGAACAATAAATCCATATTTGTCTATACTAATGTATGTTCATAAAGGATAAATGTAAATATATGAGAAAAATATATGAGAAAAATAAATTTATGAGAGAATTAAAATAATATAATAAACAAGTCTGTAGAATTTTATTTAGACAAGGGGAACAATTTATTTATTAATTTTAAATTATTTTAGAAAGTGACTTATATCCCAATCAATGTTCATGCCAAAAGGTTCTCTAGTTCTCAGAGTAAAAATCCAGTAGGATTCACGTCTGTCTAACATCTTTACTCTATCTCCACCTCTGGGAGAGACAGGGATGTGTTCAATACCTTGAACCGAAAGTAGATTGGCATTACCATGTGGACAATTCGAGAAATGTTTTGGTACAGGGTGGTTTTGATCCTTATTCCTAATCAGTCGGAGGTGTTCTAGGACTCTAATTTTCAGTTTTCTAGTAGTCCTCCCAACGTATTGACGTCCACACCCACATTTGAGTAAATATACTATATGTGTGGAGTTGCAATTAATGAAACATGGGACGTTATATGTCATTCTCGTGACTGTAGATGTAAACGTTTTGCTCTGATTCATGGAAATACATGCTTTGCATTTAGTACATGTATACATTCCTTTTGGTAATGGAGATTTTTTCTCATCTCCAGTTATAAATAAACTGGGTGACAGTGTGTTTGCTATCGTTTTTGCCCTTTTGAATATAATGTTTGGACCTAGCGACACATATGGTTTTAACACAGGATCTAGTGACAAGATATTCCAATGTTTTTTGAAAATAGCCTTGATGGATTGTGCTTGTTTGCTGAATGGTGTTATAAAAGATGGGCTGTATTCAGATCTAGAGCTTTTATCAGTTGTTTGTCTAAGGAGACTGTTTCTGTCCATCTTATACACATCATTAAGCAATCTGTCTAAATCAGTTTTTTTGTATCCTCTTTGTAAGAAGCGAACATATAACTCATGTGATTTCACTTTAAATTCATCGTCATTTGAACAATTGCGGCGGGTTCTGATGAATTGGCTTTTCGGTATCCCCATGAACGTGGCTTGAGGGTGGCAAATACGGGGTCTTAAAAAAGTGTACCGTGAGTTCGGTTTCCGATATAATGTGGTCTGAATGGAAAGTGCTGTGTCAACATATAAACATAAATCTAGATAACAAATATGTTGGAAGTGATAAGAAAAAGTGAAAGAGAGATTATACTCATTATCATTAAGTGCAGAAATAAACTCCAAAAGTGTGGTGATGTCTCCTTCCCAAATAAACAGGAGATCATCAATGTAGCGTCTATAAAATATAATGTGCTCCCTAAAACTGTTCTTATCTCCAAAAACGTGGAACGACTCCCACCACCCCATAAAGAGGTTGGCGTATGATGGGGCAAATCTCGTGCCCATAGCCGTTCCACGTCTCTGGAGATAATGAACCCCATCAAAAAGAAAAAAATTGTGAGTGAGGAGGAAGTGAATGGCGTCTAAAAGAAAAGTGACTTGTGCTGGTGCATTTTGTTGTAACCATGGACACTGAAGAAATTGAACATGTTGACCCTGAAGATCCCACTAATTACATCTCTGGGTATTTTGATAACGCACATAGGCTTAGAAAAGCCAAAAAAGTTTTTGACAACCAAACAATTTTGGACTGTGATGATTTAACAGATCTGGAAGATCACTTCCAGAAACTTAATAAACTTATGACCAATGATACCAGAATATGGTGGGACCTCATTTCACTAGAAAACTATTTGCTTGTTAAGAGGATTCCAAGAGGCTTAAGAGTTAAAAAAATCCCCCACATTTGGGTTTGTAAGCCCACAATTTGAAAATGATTGGAAAAGCATTTTAAATGATTGCTCGTTCAAATTGATGGAACTAATTGTGAAATTAAAAACTAAAGAAAAAATGGTCTTGAAAAAGAAATTAAGAACTTACAAACATACCTGACCAAATTTTGTAGAATGAAAGGTTTCAAAGAATTACACAAAAATCTTGAAAATAGTATTAAATATTTAGAAAAATCAATTATGGATAAAAAACAACAAAAATTTGAGAGGGACAAATTAGACTATGATCGGCATCAAGTCTATTCATGGGAAAGGACAACACCCAATAAACGTAATAATAAAGATGCACGTCCCTACCATTCAACGCCTGATAATAAATCTTATGTAGCCCTTTTTGTGAACCGGCCTGACCCACCCAGTCTCACATTGGGCCCTTGTGGTCTAACCGGTCCCTTTCCCTGCGGCACACCTCTTCTAAGGGACTACTGGTAACTGTATAACACCTGTGGCTCCAGGAGATCTGAGCCTCCGCTAGCTGGGAGCCTGGGGAAACCCTTACCATTTACCTGGTGCAGCGCCTCCACTTACCCAGGATCCCCGTTATGAAAGATAGCCCTGGGTAAGAAATACAATAACACACGTATGCGATGGAAACAATACTTAACACTTTACTAACACACATATAACACATTACATAACATCATAACCTTATCACCTCAGGCCCAATGTCCGGTGTTCCCACCCAGTGTCCTGTAATCCCCCACACCCAATGTCCCGTACTCCTACAAAGGTCGTGGGTGACTGCGCAGTCACTATGAACTAATAGGCCTGTTGGTGCACATATAATACAGAGGTACCTTCCGAGCACTCCGATGCTCGGGCCTGCAACACTCTTCTCAAAGGGTCAGACGTGCGATGTATCCGTCTGATCCTATCCAGGTACTTCTCCAGGAACCCCAACGAGGGTCCCACCGCTTCACGGGAACACAACCGTCTCTTGGTAACACCACCGTCTCGCGGGAATAGCAACCGCCGCTATCCCTATCTATCCCTAACTAACCCTAACGTGACAGGAACCCTAACCTAGGGCCTGTCCCTGATGAACCGCAACCTGGGGTGGCTTGGGGAAAACTCCTAGGGCCTGTGAAGTAATACCCTGCCCCACTCCCTTAGCTACCCAAGTCCTTAATCTTCCCTAACAACTAGCTACTCGCTACTCCTAACAGCCTGCAGCAGACACACAGCTCTCACCGTCAGCCTGCAGACATTCACACACGCTGCACACACTGCGCCCAGCACAGGCAGCAACAACACACACAGCTGGCAATCCTACACAGCCACCTGGATACCCGCAGCAATAATCCACTGCACACACTCTGTGCCTATTTGCCAGTGCGCACAGCACTACCCGCTGTGGCACTGCCAAACCTGCACCTTTCACACCTAAGGGTGACCTCCTTATCTAGGGCCGTCCCTCTTCAGTTACCCCCTGCCCTTACCGGGAATTGGGGCCTGCCTGGGGACCTAAGGAAAACCCTTACCTGGTGCAGGAGCCACTCGCTCCCTACACCCTTCCTACTCCTTCCTCTGCCTCTTCCTGACTGACTCATGCAAAGCCCGGGAAATGTATCTCTTTTCCCGGGCTGAGCTTCCTCCAGCCCTATTGGCCGCAATGGAGCACCTGACCTCTGTCTCCCTATGCCTCCTGGGAGTTGTAGTTCCCAGGAGGCAGCCTAAGCATTGGGGCCGCGTGCGCACCTGCCCTGCGCATGCGCGAACCCCTAATGGCCGCCACCAACTCCCTCTACTCTGTCCTGCCCTCGCGCGATCTCTCCCTAGCCTTCCCTGCGCTTGCCGCCTACTGCGCATGCGCGAACTAACGCGCAATGGCGGCGCCCTCTCCTTCACAAGCCGGGCCGGTGGCAACGCGATCGCGGCCCTAGCGACGGCCCGATCGCGTCCCCGGCAACCGGCCTGCACCGCAATACCTCGCGCTGCTCCCTGCACTGGCCCCCACCCTCGCAAAGTGCCGGCGGGTCCGTCGCAGCCTCCGGCGGCACCCGCTACCACACGGCACTCGCGGAGGGGGGCCAGAAAATGTAAATTTACCTCAGGGCTACACTTATAAATACAGAAAATCCATTCTGAAACCAAGAGGTTATTCTAACACTGCATATAGTGGAGATTCTGACACAGCGGACACGGACAATATGGCACACACAGTTTCTTTCTTCACCACACATGAGGAAGACAATTCCCAATCAGATGTGGATGCCCCTAAAGAACAACGCCCCTTTTGGGAGAGGAAGTATAAAGAAAGAGAATCAGAACAAAGACCCCAACAAGGACATTCCTCTGAGTCCTCTAGACCACCTGAGGCGTCAAAAAACCCAAAAGGACGAGGCGGGGGACAAAAACAACAAAATCAAAAAGGAGCTCCAACAAAGAGAAAGAAAAACTTTTAAAACAAGAATGTGGCGTGATAAATATTTCCAATGTAGTACTCTCGGAGGACGAACTATCACTACTTAACAAGGGCTTGGGATATGTTCCTGACACTGATTTCAATTTATTCCAAACTGTTGTAGATCTGAACAAATTCATTAGGAAGTGTACTCTCAAAAAATTCTATCATGATAGAAATAATCAAGAAATTGATAATAATAATGTAATGTATGATACTGATTGTATTTCTTCCTATGTAAATAATGATGTTAACATTAATTCATTTAAGGAACAGTGTCTGGTCCAGGATATGGAAGAGATTCAGGGATTTCAAGATCTTGAATTTAACCCTGAGAACTTCTTGGGTAATTATAAAACAGGTTTGAGGAGAAAATCAGTATTCTTCCCCACATTTATTAAAAGAAAATTTCTATCTACATTTGAGTCCCTAGTAGAAAGAGACCTAAGACTCTTACAAAAAGGATTCTCATTTACTACAAAATATGGCTTCAAACATGAAGATAATTTATCTGTAAATGAAAGACAGGCACTAAAGGATTTACAAACTAATAAATTGTTGGTAATAAAAAAAGCCGACAAAGGAGGGGCAGTGGTGGTGCAGCATAGGGATGATTATCTCAGGGAGGCGTTGCGCCAACTTGGTGATCTGACTTCCTATGCTGCACTACCCTCTGACCCCACCTCCAAATTCCAAAGGGATCCCAAAAATCTACAAGATGTGGGCTCTATGTTAAGAGTATTAGATGAGAATGACATTGATTTCCTGTTTAACCCCATGCCCACCACGCCCGTGTTTCACCATCTCCCGAAGATTCATAAGACGTTGGTGTCCCCTCCCGGGAGACCAATTGTCTCCAGTATTGATTCTTTGGGAGATGGTGTTTCACGGTACGTGGAATTTTTCCTTCAGCCCCTTGTTCAACAATTGCCTTCATACATTAGTGATAGCAGTGACTTATTAACCACTCTTGACCAAGTTGTATGGAACCATAATATGGTGTGGGTGACACTAGATGTCACGTCATTATATACCATCATTTCCCATGAACATGGCTTGACAGCAGCATGCCACTTCCTTAGTCAATCGGATTTAGCACCAGCACAAGTCACTTTTCTTTTAGACGCCATTCACTTCCTCCTCACTCACAATTTTTTTCTTTTTGATGGGGTTCATTATCTCTAGAGACGTGGAACGGCTATGGGCACGAGTTTTGACCCATCATACGCCAACCTCTTTATGGGGTGGTGGGAGTCGTTCCACGTCTTTGGAGATAAGAACAGTTTTAGGGAGCACATTATATTTTATAGACGCTATTTTGATGATCTCCTGTTTATTTGGGAAGGAGACATCACCACACTTTTGGAGTTTATTTCTGCACTTAATGATAAGGAGTATAATCTCTCTTTCACTTTTTCTTATCACTTCCAACACATTTGTTATCTAGATTTATGTTTATATTTTGACACAGCACTTTCCATTCAGACCACATTATATCGGAAACCGAACTCACGGAACACTTTAAGACCCAGTAGTTGCCACCCTCAAGCCATGTTCATGGGGATACCGAAAAGCCAATTCATCAGAACCTGCCGCAATTGTTCAAATGACGATGAATTTAAAGTGAAATCACATGAGTTATATGTTCGCTTCTTACAAAGAGGATACAAAAAAACTGATTTAGACAGATTGCTTAATGATGTGTATAAGATGGACAGAAACAGTCTCCTTAGACAAACAACTGATAAAAGCTCTAGATCTGAATACAGCCCATCTTTTATAACACCATTCAGCAAACAAGCACAATCCATCAAGGCTATTTTCAAAAAACATTGGATTATCTTGTCACTAGATCCTGTGTTAAAACCATATGTGTCGCTAGGTCCAAACATTATATTCAAAAGGGCAAAAACGATAGCAAACACACTATCACCCAGTTTATTTATAACTGGAGATGAGAAAAAATCTCCATTACCAAAAGGAATGTATACATGTACTAAATGCAAAGCATGTATTTCCATGAATCAGAGCAAAACGTTTACATCTACAGTCACGAGAATGACATATAACGTCCCATGTTTCATTAATTGCAACTCCACACATATAGTATATTTACTCAAATGTGGGTGTGGACGTCAATACGTTGGGAGGACTACTAGAAAACTGAAAATTAGAGTCCTAGAACACCTCCGACTGATTAGGAATAAGGATCAAAACCACCCTGTACCAAAACATTTCTCGAATTGTCCACATGGTAATGCCAATCTACTTTCGGTTCAAGGTATTGAACACATCCCTGTCTCCCCCAGAGGTGGAGATAGAGTAAAGATGTTAGACAGACGTGAATCCTACTGGATTTTTACTCTGAGAACTAGAGAACCTTTTGGCATGAACATTGATTGGGATATAAGTCACTTTCTAAAATAATTTAAAATTAATAAATAAATTCTTCCCCTTGTCTAAATAAAATTCTACAGACTTGTTTATTACATTATTTTAATTCTCTCATAAATTTATTTTTCTCATATATTTTTCTCATATATTTACATTTATCCTTTATGAACATACATTAGTATAGACAAATATGGATTTATTGTTCTATCAATTATCAATCATCAGTAATTATCTACCTAAGCAGTTGTAATTATTATGTGCTTTCCCAATCTTTGTTCATGCTCCTCTAACAATAAATGTATGTCGATTATAAGTTATTGTAACATTCGTCACATTGTGTATACTTATGGTTATGCATATATATGATAGTTTATTACATCTAGATGTAGGGTCATTTTACTGAAGTCATCTGTATAGGGAACATTCTTACAATGTCTATTGCACTGATTAGATAGGATTTAACATCTATTAAAGTATATTAATATATATCTAACTGTTCCTTTATACAGTACTGACTGATTATCATGTTCCTTTCACGAATTACAAATTCTCCAGTATCACCTGCACAGGCATATGTCAAAATATATTTCAGCAGGGGCTTAAAATAGTACTAAACGTATTTTAACAACATTTCTTATATGCCCCCTAGAATATCAAGCATTCACTGACATTGCCTGTGTCAATTTGCTGCTATTATAGTATCTAAATGTGTTTTTAATGTGTTTTCAATTTCACTGTGTGTTTATGTTGTTGTTAATAAAGTTTGTTTTAGAAAAAAGAGACAGTCAGCTAGCATTAGCATACCACCTGACTTGCCGAGCCAATGGTTGTGTACGCCGCGTCACCGCGACCCGTTGCGACGCGGGATGATGACGTCACACCCGGTAGCGCGAGGCATAGTGCAGGTGAGTATAAATTACGCAGCAATACATGTATTTGTCACCTTGATAAAGTGCCCAGTGCACGAAAAGCGTAGGTGCGTTCGTGTTGCTCTATTGTCCTGTTGCTGCACCACCCTGCAATAAACCTGACCTGTTGCTCATTGGAGTGTTCACTTTGTTATTCTTTCCGGTCTCATTGGGAGTTGGAATCCGTGGCTGTGCTACACATCACCACTTCTCTTCTTGCTGGCTACTTACCTGGATGAACTGCACGCCCTGGATGTCTAGAAGTCCTGCAAGCACTAAGGTAAAGGGCCACAGTGCCCCTACATATAATTATATGGTTACCAGTGCCTCTGTTTATCTCATATTGGTTACTAGGTGGGGCCTGTATGGTGTTTTGGTTGTGGAGGTCAAGTGGACCCCACTAGACACCTAGCCCGCACCTGACAAATTGCCATATCATTTATGGACTTTCTACTGTCATCCAGTATTATTTATACATGTCATGGAGGAATTCTGACCAATTTGGATGCATCACATCTATCCTATTCTATGTTATCAAAAGAGACCTTGAATCTTTAGCAACTATATTACACTATTTTGCTTCTTGCAGAGAACCATTCAATTATATTCTAACTAAAACATTAGGAAATTGACAACACAAAAGTATCGTAGTAATATCCTGACCAGGAAGAAAGGAAATGCAATTTAGCAGAAACTGAGTGCATTTATGAATTATATTTCAGCAAAAGGCTGACGACAGAATCTTAACTAGTTATGACCAGACAAAATGGAAGCTTAACATGAGTGCAGATTCTGGCCTGACATACTGGTCTTAACAATTCCCTCCTTTTTGTTCTCTAAAAAAACAAATACCCTTACTGGGTACGCTTCTCTATGACTATGGCCTTATGGGGACCAATAGTATTATAGACTCTGTTCATGGCCACATATGAATTATTAGTTGCATACATGGCGTGAGATGAAACTGAAGGTTTCCTTGAGACAAATGAAAGCATTGCACACTTAGCACAGTGAAAAATAACAAAAATTGTTGCGATTATACTAATCACTACAATAAAACTATAGAGAATTTTCATACCCAATTCTCCGATCCAACTAGTGAGTCCTGACATCCAATTTAAGCTAAGGCCTGAGGATTCTTTACGCATCCTAGCCTGAATTTCCTGTAACTTATCCATATCTTTATGAATAGCGCCAGACTCATCCTCAATATAGGCACAGCACTTCTGTCCTACAAGTTTACAAACACCTCCTTGTGAGGCTAGCAGATAATCAAGAGCCATTCTATTCTGTAATAATACTGTTCGGATCTGCTCTTGTTCATTAGTCAAACGGATGATAGCATCACTTGTCTGATTAAGAGCATCATCAATATTTACCATAAGATCACTGAATTTAGAATAGAGATCCAGAACACCTAAACTAGGTATAAAAAAAACCCAGCTGCAATGCGGGTTGAACTAATGATCCTGGTCAGATCTTTTCGATTTCTCAGCCTCCCTTGGGGTAACGTGTCAGATACATATAAAGTGGGATGGATGAAACCCATATAACAAAGGGCAGAGTGATTGCAGGGTACAATCTTAGTGGCCCACATGCCACACAACCTATATATATATATATATAATCATTAAATATTTCTATAGATTAGAAAATGGCTTACATCTCAATATGTCACATAATTTAAGGGTCAGCTATTTGTGAGAATTGGTGGGGGCTAATTTCTGCTAAGAGCGACTGCACAAACATTCTTCTTGCACGCATCTTTCATACTGCATTGACTCAGAATGGCAAAACGGACCAAGATGGCTGCTATGGTCAAAATGGCTGACTTGTGATCCTTTCCTTGTGGTTGACTCACATCCCTTGGTGACCTCCCACCTTCCTCATATCCAGTCTTCTCAGTCCCCCCATATCCTTAAGAGACAGTCTATTTAAAGAACAGAACAGTTAACCGTTTCATAGTCCTGATGGACCAAGATGTCCAAGTTGTGCATAACTTCATTCCTTTCTTTTCCGGCCATTATATCAGCCCAGTTGATTTCTTCTTTGGTCTCTTCTTCTGGGGGACTGGCGACATCATCACCGCAGAGAGGCATAGCGTCAGTGGGGGTTGCAACGCACTTCTGGATCAGAGTTTTGCTGTACTTAATACATAGAGATAATGAGTAGGACAAACACACACATACATACAAAAACATTCGCTAGCTTCGCTCAAAGCAAATCAATCCAACCACCAAGTCCCCATGGTCCCTGAATCCTGGATAAATACACAACATTGCGCTTTAACTAGGGCGCATACATGCCCCTCCTTTTGAGGCTAAAATATAGTCTAGAGCTATTTTATTCTGCGGAGCCATTAATTTAAACTAAACCTATTCTTGGTTAAGTGAGTAAATGTCTGTGGTTGTATGATTTAGGATATCCCTGTAAACCTGTCATACAGTAACCCAACTCCTACATTTGGGAATAAATTCCCTTAGACTACTTCTTAGCACTTGTGTATTGGGTGCATCTCTTCTGTTACTAACTCTACCTGTGAGCAATTAACATAACCGTGTGTTTGACTGATAAAGCATTCTCCCACCGGGATATCATTCTGCAAGGAGATTCTATTAACCTAGAAATCCAAACAAAATAAACAAAGTTAAACAAATAATACCTTATACTATTTTGTCATCCTTATGGGACGCCACTTACACAAACATAATGGAGCATACATTGTAACTGAAAAATAATAAAAACCTGTAAAAATAAAAAGTTCAAAGTTCGTGTGTTGAGGCCTGGACATTTTTGCCTATAACCTTTCTCCCTTGATGATTAGTGGTCAGAGAGTATTGTGTCCATCAAAACACTTATTTGCAGGTGCTATGTCTTTGTCTTTATTAGCTGTTTGTGCCTAGGCTGGACCCATTTTGACGTGCGTGATGTGTATCCATGATGATAATAAATTTTTACTGCAATGCTGGTGATGAGTAGTATTTAAATGGCCTTTTCATCTGGGATGAAGAGCGTGCTTGCGTAGAAAATGCTTGACCATTAACCCGTCTTGCGTACGTGCACTTTCAGCTTTAACCTGTACCTAGAAAGGCTCAAAAATATATATTAGTTGCATGCAATACTTATTAATTGTTTTTATTACCAATAACATGGTCCTTAATTCGTTACTTTGAACTACTGATGGTCATAACTCATCCCATAAGTGTCTCATAGGGAGAGAATTTATACCTAGAAATAAATTCTTGTATTAATATGGTTACTACTATTAGCATCCACAATATTAAACAGATATTCCCTATTAACGCTCCTCAAATTTTAAACTAAGCAACCAATATGGACTTGACATTGCTACAATCCAAGTTCCTAAAACTTGGTACCTCAGCCTGTGCCAAACCAATTGCTTCCATAATCAACTCTATCCTGTCTGCAGGCCATACCCCCAAGACCTGGAAAACTGCCAGAGTTGTCCCAATCTTCAAAAATGGGGACAAAAACACTGTCTCAAACTACAAATCAATCTCTCTTCTCCCAATACACACTTACTCTCATTCATACCTAACTGCCATCTGCCATTTTCTCTGATGCAAATGGTGTCAACCTTTTAGTCATTTAATACTAACTAACCTTAAAACTTGCCCCACAAATTAAGCATCCCAACAGCCTGCACTCATGGCTATTGTCCCACACCCACAGTCACTCCTGGCTTTCACCTCAAACACTCCACTGTAACTATTCTGCTAAAAAAAATGAAAAAAAAATGTGAAATGCCCTGTATATAATATATACCCTGTTCACTTATGCAATTATATATCCCCTGTCCTTTAACTCTATGTCCAGGACATACCCAAAAACAAATAAATGGTTACAAAATTATAAATTTGGCAGATATGATATATCCCTCAACATAGGGACGGGCTTGCTACCTGCTTTGCTGTGACATCTGCAAAGGTATTATTATTTTTTACCAGGGGCCTGTCAGCCCTGTTAGTATGGCAGCAACTTTTTATTACTGCAAGAGCCCTTGGAGTTAACATTGCTATAATAAATTCTGAACCTGCTGTGCATTGTATATCATTTACAACATATCAAGTTCATATCAAATCTCTCTATAGGGATTTCAGAGAGACCTTCAATAACCTATGTATGTATCTCCCCTCTTTTGTTCATATATTATCTATATATCTGAACAAAAATACAAAAATAGTTATGAAAACAGGTTGCTTGATATATAGCAAAATTAAACTGGTAAATAGATTTGTATGTGTAGTGACTATAAAAATATTTACTGCTTGTGTTAAAAGAAGAAAAAGCCTGCAGTAGGTCTTTTAACAACTGTGGCATTTACAATATAAGAAAAAATCCTGAAATCCTGAACAAAAGATTTCCTTTTAAAATAGACAAATAATTTTGAACTCTTTGCAAAGTGCTGAGCACACGGCCAGCATTAACTTTAAAAGACACTCTGACTTTAAAAAGAAAAAAATAATTTTCAAAGCGCTTTTTTCTTTCTGGGAAAACAGCCAGAAACCTCAAAGTACAGATAGCAGACAACGGGTTTCACTGTCTAATTCATATTAACTGCTGGATTAATCCTCACGCAGGGGATTGTAACATTAGTTTAATGTTAAATATGAAGCTTTCCACGCTGTCCTAAAACTGCATTTTGTCTTTCAAAAATTAAATAACGGGAATATTTCAAATTACTTATAAACACCAAATCTATGCCAACAAGAGCATGCAATATTCTTCCACTCATTCCCCTGAATGCCTTCTGAAAGAAATCTCATATTCCTGCAAACTTCCATCAATACATCTTATGCTATCCCGTTTTAACTATGCCCTCTCTTAAACTAACCAAAATATCTTCAAACATGCAACAGTTATACCATGACTAAAAAAACAGCAAGCTTGACCATACCTGTCTTGTATGGCTTCTACACGGCTTATTTAACGGAGACAATTCTCGCTAAAATAACTGACCTCCATGCTGCTAAAGACAGATATCACCACACTCTGCTCACATCACTCAACCTCCCCGCAGCATCTGCCACCACGGACACCCTCCTTTTGAAGCGCTATGTACATTAATGGCGTTATATACATATATAATACAATATATTAATTCAAACAGTGCTTGTGAGCTCTTACCAGCATTTTAAACAAAAACAACCCCAGATATATCTTAATCCTGTAGAAATAAAATTGAAATGTGTTATCTTACTGCTTTACGGAAAAGAAAAAAATATTGTGTAAAGGCGGTCACTGCTGCCGCAAGGGATTAGAAGCCACACATATAAAAAATAAAGTATTCGGTTTAATAGTGCATATATACACACAAAAAAAGCCTGCTACAGAGCGAACTCTGACGCGTTTTTTGTGTGTATATATGCACTATTAAACCGAATACATTCTTTTTTATATGTGTGGCTTCTAATCCCTTGCGGCAGCAGTGACCGCCTTTACACAATATTTTTTGCTTTGAATACTACTGGCTGGAGCACGCTGACTTCCTCTTCCGGTTCAGAAGTCCCTGACATCATCGCTGATCGGAGACCCGGCGCGTCAAGACTGTGAGTGATTGCCTCTCATATTCTCCCTTCCCCTGCCTCCGCAGTGAGGTCTGCTCAATCGTGGGTGACACCGGGTTAGGAGGGTTGTGGCGGAGGGTAGCGGCTGCTCAGCGGATGGTCCCGAACAGGGAACACCACGGTATCGCTGCTTTCATTCCTTCTTACCATCTTACACCCCTCCCGTTGTTTGTCACGTGGCACGATTGAAGTGGGGAGTTTGAAGAAACACTTATGGTTACATTGGGATACTGGACCTCAAGAGTGTTCTATTATATATGCTTATTGTTGATATTGTGGCTCTGAAATAAGGATGGTATCTGTTTGTGGACAATTGGTAGCACCAGTTTTCCTGTGAGGAATCCCAGGAAATTTGCTGTCCGTTTATGGAAAAGAAGACAGTTCTACATTACCTTGTTCTCATAAATAAACTGCTTAAGCACAGAGCTAGTTAATTTTAATGTGAATGCTTCGCATTCTTTAAACTGTAAGGGAGAGGCTGTGCCCCTCCTTTTATTAAGATAGAAATACCACAAACGAAAAGAAATGTGTCCGGTTTAAAAAGTATCCGCCTGGCCAGGACGAATAAACCTTTCAAACTATAACCAGGGACAGAGCTGAATATACTCCCCTTTTGTTGTGAGGTATTTCTCTCTATATTCGGTGTACACCTTTTTAAAACCTTTTAAAATTTAGATTTCATCATGAGCAACTAATATTCATATTTTTTTTGTACACAGATGATAATCAGCATGACTTTTACACAAGAAATCATTCAGGAAAAAATTCATCAGGGTTACAAACAAACTCTTTTACATAAGGTAGCGGGGTTTTTTTTTTTTTTTTACAGAGACTTTCACTCTGAGCCCCCACGGGCAAAGCAGCACTTCCCTGCTTCTGACTGATAGTGGCACACTCTCTGCCAATGACCAAAACCACCACAATTAAAACAGACACAATTATTCTGAGCTATTATTCCCGATTGATTTCTGTGACCAGCATAAACCATTAGTAGCTTATAGAAAAACAGACAAATAATTGCAATATTTATACTTACACAATATACAATGGTCGTTCAGCTAGATCAGAGATAACAGTCCAGTCGTGCACAAAATTTACTGGACTCTAACCAAAAATTCTGTTTAAAGGGACTCTAATCCAATCTTCAGTCACAATTCATAAACTATCTGGACTCTAACCAGCATAATTCAGGTCTTTTAAAATTCCCAGAGGGGTGAAGCATCATATATAAAAATTTACATATATACTCACCACCTTTGTGAATTTCCCACTTCTGGACACCAAAACTAAAGGAAAACCTAATTTCCTCGCCTATGCTTCAGAACTGAGAGGAGCCTTTCCTCTGCCAAGAAAAACTGAAGCCTTGTGACTGGATACACAATCTGCACCATTTTGCAGCAGACTTCCCCGGAGAAGCTTTCACACCCTGCCACTGTTATCTTCGATTTTTGATGAACTTTTCAGGCCTGGTAGACGAACGAAATGAAACGTAACGCAAGCCAGGTTTCAAATCCTTTGTCTCAATTTATTACTCATAGGGTAATGACTTTTATACAGAAAAAAAAAAGATATTGGTTAGAGGCGTAACATAGGCGTATCCTAGGTGTGTCTTGGGCGTAGCTTTGATTAGAGGCGTGATTTAGGGGCAGGACATATTAGTGGCGTGACTTTTGGGACGTGTTTTCCCAATACAAGCAATGTCTGAATACATAGCTTATTCATTGTCTGTTATCAAAAGAGACCTTGAATCTTTAGCAACTATATTACATTATTTTGCTTCTTGCAGAGAACCATTCTATTATATTCTAACTAAAACATCAGGAAATTGACAACACAAAAGTATCGTAGTAATATCCTGACCAGGAAGAAAGGAAATGCAATTTAGCAGAAAGTGAGTGCATTTATGAATTATATTTCAGCAAAAGGCTGACTACAGAATCTTAACTAGTTATGACCAGACAAAATGGAAGCTTAACATGAGTGCAGATTCTGGCCTGACATACTGGTCCTAACAGTCACCCACTCACACTGTTACTCAGTCAGTCACCCAGTCAGTCAGTCACTCACCCAGTCAGCCAGTCACTCACCCAGTCAGTCAGTCACCCACCCAGTCAGTCACTCACCCAGTCAGTCTGTCACTCACCCAGTCAGTCTGTCACTCACCCAGTCAGTCTGTCACTCACCCAGTCAGTCTGTCACTCACCCAGTCAGTCTGTCACTCACCCAGTCAGTCACTCACCCAGTCAGTCTGTCACTCACCCAGTCAGTCTGTCACTCACCCAGTCAGTCAGTCAGTCACTCACCCAGTCAGTCAGTCACCCCCAGCCAGTCAGTCAGTCACCCCCAGCCAGTCAGTCAGTCACCCCCAGCCAGTCAGTCACCCAGCCAGCCAGTCACCAAGGCAGCCAGTCACCCAGGCAGCCAGTCACCCACCCTCTCTCTCTCTGTCTCCCCACCATGTGTCACCCCCCCACCGTGTGTCACCCCCCCACACTCTTTCTCCCCCCCACACTCTCTCTCCCCCACACTCTCTCTCCCCCCCACACTCTCTCCCTCCCCCCCACACTCTCCCTCCCCCCTACACTCTCTCCCTCCCCCCTCACTCTCTCCCTCTCCCCCACACTCTCTCTCTCTCTCTCCCTCACACTCTGGATCTCTTATTTACCCTATATCTTAACTGCCCTATACTACACCGAAATAACCTATACTGCTTTCTTCCAGATCTGACTCAAGCTTCACACGGAAGACATCGGAACCCCCCCTAACACAGAAGACAGGCAAGGAACACCTCCCCTCCAATGTATAACATTGGGTGAATGAGGGTACCTGGACATTGAGGGACTGCGGATCAGGTAAGATCCCAGGCAGGATTGCTGCTTTAGATATTGTGAGGCGGGGGCATCCAGACACTGGTTAAGGGGTTCAGGAAACTAGTCATTCACACCTGGCTTTTATTTCTAGATCCGACATTTACACACACGCACGCGCACACACACACACACGCGCACACACACGCACACACACACGTAACCAGAACGAATTGTAGTATAATGTAATACAATAAATACATTTATGTCAAAAACAAATGTTGTTCTGACTAGGAATTTATTAAATGTATTTTATTTATATATTTTATTTTAAAGCGGGGTTGGGGGCGGGACTAGGGGCGGGGTTGGGGGCGGGACTAGGGGCGGGGTTGGGGGCGGGGCTAGGTGGCGAGTATTTTTTTTGGTTGGGCGAGTAGATTTTTGGGTGATTTGTCGAACACTGATTATTACCATATATGTTTTGTCAATTGGATGTAGCATTGGGCACCCCTACATTCTTACCTAACCAGGCAATCCTTTGGCGCTCCTGTTCTAAGGCTGAGCTCAGGCAGGATACGACGTGCGCAGATTCGCCACTCTTTGGTGTGTGGGAGTTTGCAAACTGAAAACAACACCCGGCGGCGCAGTACAGCGCTGACGCCGCTGCACTTGGAGACAACTGAAGTTGTAATTTCAAGCGTCAGCCGCGTCACGTGTAGTTTTCCAGCCAATCACAAACACACACAGTTGAAAAAAAAGCTGTGTGTGCGGTGCACGCGCATAGTAAGTGAAACTTCTTTGACTTTTGTCACAGAAATTGACTTATAACGCGCGTGCTCGGCACAGTCAGTGTATGTGTCAGTCAGAGACTATGTATGTGTGTCAGTCAGAGAGTATGTATGTGTGTCAGTCAGAGAGTATGTATGTGTGTCAGTCAGAGAGTATGTATTTGTGTCAGAGAGTATGTATGTATGTTTGTGTATGTATGTGTGTCAGTCAGAGATTATGTGTGTCAGTCAGAGATTATGTATGTGTGTCAGTCAGTGTGTGTATGTGTGTCAGTCAGTGTGTGTATGTGTGTCAGTCAGTGTGTGCATGTGTGTCAGTCAATGTGTGTGTGTGTGTGTGTGTGTGTGTCAGTCAGTGTGTGAGTGTGTGTGTCAGTCAGTATGTCTCTCTCTGTGTTGTGTGAATGTCTCTCTGTGTCGGTCAGTGTGTGTATGTGTGTCAGTGTGCGTGCGTATCAGTCAGTGTGTGCATGTGTGTCAGTCAGTGTGTGCATGTGTGTCAGTCAGTGTGTGCATGTGTGTCAGTCAGTGTTTGCATGTGTGTCAGTCAGTGTTTGCATGTGTGTGTGTCAGTCAATGTGTGTGTGTGTCAGTGTATGTCTCTCTCTCTGTGTTGTGTGAATGTCTCTCTGTGTCGGTCAGTGTGTGTATGTGTGTCAGTCAGTGAGTGTATGTGTGTCAGTCAGTGAGTGTATGTGTGTCAGTCAGTGTGCGTGTGTGTGTGTGTGTGTGTGTCAGTTAGTGTGTGTGTCAGTGTGTGTATGTGTGTGTGTCAGTCAGTGTGTGTGTATGTGTGTCAGTCAGTGTGTGTGTGTGTGTATGTGTGTGTGTCAGTCAGTGTGTGTGTGTGTGTGTCATTCAGTGTGTGTGTGTGTGTGTCAGTCAGTGTGTGTGTGTGTCTATGTGTGTCAGTCAGTGTGTGTGTGTGTCTATGTGTGTCAGTCAGTGTTTGCATGTGTATGTGTCAGTCAGTGTGTGTGTGTGTGTGTGTGTCAGTCAGTGTGTGTGCATGTGTGTCAGTCAGTGTGTGTATAGGTGTGTCAGTCAGTGTGTGTGTGTGTGTATGTGTGTGTGTCAGTCAGTGTGTGTGTGTGTGTGTGTGTGTGTATATATGTATGTGTGTGTGTCTGTCAGTGTATGTGTGTCTCTCTTTCTGTGTCCTGCCCCCTCTCTCCTGACTCCCCCCCCCCCCCCTCAAAGGCAGGCAGAGCTGCGGACCCGCGGCGGCTCTCCTACTCCCCTCACAGACAGGCAGAGCGCATGCACAGTCCACAGCAATTGCTGCAGGGCAGCCATCTTTAATTTGGGCAAATAGCCCACAACCTATGCGTCTGAGATCAGATGCAGAGTAAGCGTCCGGTGTGGGGGAGCACGGAGTGGCGGCGGCGATTAAATTTTGAGCGGCGCCGCCACATGTCAGTGGGTGGGTGGGTGGGGGGAGCGGCGCTCGTCAGGAGCTGTGGCGGTGGCGAGTAAATTTTGAGCGGGTGCGGGGGAGCGGCGCCAGGGGCTAGCGCCGCCGCATGTCAGCAGCCGTGTGGGAGAGCTGCGGGACTCGGGGAAGCAAGAGGGAGGAGAGAGGCTGAGCAGCGGCTCCTCCTCTCACAGCCCATGGCAGCGGGCGGCGGAACGGCGCCAGTTAGGAGCGGCGGCTATTGCCGCCGCATGTGAGCAACTGGGTGTGTGGGAGGGTGAGGGGTGTGTGGGAGGTCCTCTCTCAGCCGGAGTACTTGCGGGGCTTCCGCCATCTTATTACACCCGCAGCACCGGAAGCTCTGCGGCAGCCATCTTGCTATACCCATGGCAGTGGCCGTTAGGAGCGGCGCATGTCACAGCAGGTGTGTGGGCAGCATGTCACAGCGGGTGTGTGTGGGGGAGCAGCGGCTGTTAGGAGCGGCGCCGGCGGCTATCGCCGCCGCCGCATGTCACAGTAGATGCGGGGGGGGGGGGAGGGGGGAGCTGTGACGTTACTTCCGTTTCACATTTGTCCCCCATCTCTCCCGTTTTACCCCATCAGAATAGGTGCCACTAAAGAAGTTTCACTTCAAAAATAAAAATATTATTAAATGGCTGACGTGGTCCCGCCTCCAATCGCATCATTCTGTCTGCTGGGGAGGAGCACACATCGCCCAGCAGAGAGGCGCGATCGCGGGGTAGCGTAGCAGCCTGCCTGAGCTCAGCCTAAATCTGTCACAATCCTGCATGTGTGCCTAACATAATGACTGCTTCAGTCAGTGTAACTCAGCAGCTACAATGTATCCTTATTACTAAGGTAACATTGACTATTGGCAACAAATGATCACAAACAGGATTATTATTACAGGAGACAAAGTCTGCATGGGACGTCTTTATTCAGATATTAACACAGTTACATTTCCAGAATAACTTTCCACTTTAAAACACTAGTTATAAAATCTCTGCTGACTGCGCACGGAGAACGGCGAATATTAAAAGAACAGAAATAAAGGTAAACTTCATGTTAAATAAATAAAACCTTTCTAAAGCTTATTTCATTTCTTTTTTTTAATTTAACAAAAATAAAAAATATACAGTATGAACCGAACGATAAATAAGAAAAAAAAATGAGGATTTACAGGATAGCGGCGACAGAAACTCAACACAACAAAAAAAAGTGCAAGAATGGGAAAATCCGGGTTAGTTAGTGGTGTGCGGCATTAAATTATCACGCTGGAGTTTATCTTACACCAGACGGGTGATACATGCACCAGCGTTCCTTCCCATGTATGTATATGCATGTATACTGGCCGGAGCGGTGACCCCGGGGTGTGAGGAGGAAGCCGATTTCTGATACAGTATATAGATAAATATAAAAAAAGAAACACTGAATATATCTAGCAGCATTGGAAATTGAACATACAGCGGTGTATATAATGATGTGGAGCATCTCTATTGAAATCAATCTTTCAAAACGCCTTTCTGAAATATACACGCACTAAAAGAAGCACGGACAGAATGAAAGTAAATACACACGTCTCTTGGTGTGGACACTGCGTATTGTATGTGAGAGAGGAGTGAGTGAGAAAGAGAGAGGAGTGAGTGAGAGAAAGAGTGAGTGTGTGATAGTGTATGTGAGAGAGGTGTGAGTGAGAGAAAGAGAGAGAGGTGTGAGTGAGAAAAAGAGAGAGAGGTGTGAGTGAGAAAGAAAGAGAGAGAGGAGTGAGAGAGAGAAAGAGTGAGTGTGTGAGAGAAAGAGAGTGTGTGAGAGAAAGAGAGTGAGTGTGTGTGTGTGAGAGAAAGAGGGAGTGTGAGTGTGTGTGAAAGAGAATAGAGTGTGAGAGAGTGAGTGTGTGTATATATAATAGGAGGCAATATGTTTGCCATGCTGATTTGTGCTAGCCTCTCTACGCCAGTTATAGCCGATGCAGAGATACAGCTGGGGGCGAAGAGAGAGAATTCGCTTAATAACTCGCCATGATGTGCTCTGTGTTTCTTTATACAGCTGCGTGTTCATTTCAGGAACATTTCCTCAGCAGGAAACACTCATTTCTAACCTATTTTGCCTACAAAAAAAGCGCCTTTGTAAACCGAATAATAATTAAAAAAAGATATATACACAACACTATAAACAGCAAAGTGAGGTGGTTACCTAACTGCAACGGTGCACATGGAACATATAACTCGGATCTGGAGTGTGGGGGTTTAGCTTCAATTCAGGTGAAAAGATCGTGAATTAAAAAAATAACAGCTATTTGCGAGCGCCCCAGACTTTGCGTTTCCACTTCCAGCAAGCAGTGAATGCGTTACACTCCGTCCCATTAACCTCTCCTCTGCCAGGGGGGGATGCAGGGGTTAAAGCAGGTTATTAATGCCTGTCTCAAAGTTGCACGCATGCCTATTCTGAAGGCGTGTTTTTAACCTATAAAATGCCCCATGGTCTGGTCTGGTCGGGTCTGATTTTTTTCTCAAAAAAAAGGGCAAATGTAAGCGTAGTTTCGGATTATTCAGTTTAGCGCAAACCTGAACGCACTTCTGTCCTGCGCAGGACCCTCACATCATGCGCCATCCTTTATATAAGGGGTGGGGGGGAATTCCAGTTCCCAAGGGACACCAACAGGTCAGGTTTTCAGAATATCCCTGCTTCAGCACAGGTGACTCAATCAGTGGCTCAGTCGAAGACTGCACTACCTGTGCTGAAGCAGGGACTGATTGAGCCACCTGTGCTGAAGCAGGGATATCCTGAGAACCTGACCTATTGGTGTTTCCTTGAGGACTGGAGTTGCCCACTCCTGCTTTATACCATTTAGGCAGACAATACTAACCCCCAGCGCTGCTACAGGGCAGCGAAATGGTTACAAAATAAATTAAAAAAAACATGAGACCAGCTGTACGCAATGAAATCTAAACGGAGATCCTGATTGGGCGATTTCGGATGCCCCTCTGTGACCCTGCAGTGCACGGAGATGGATGTTTAATGCATCTGGCTTCTGCTTCTCCCTGCAGCAGCACAAACCTCTCCCCTATCCCTCGCTGCTCCAGCCTACACCTGGGTGAGAAAGAGAAAAGGGGCGAGCAGAACCTAGACAGGGCCACAAGAAACGTCAACCGCCCGCAAACTATTCCCGGGCCACCACACGCATCACAAACGCCTCTAAGCTTCACCCGAGTCATCACTCCATTTCTTGTGGGATTTGGAGGCTGGGGAGAGACCCGGAGGCCTCTCCGGCAGCGCAGGGAGTGGGACCACGGCAGGGCGGGTTCCCGGGCAGTTGGATGGGAAAGGTCAAAGGGGGGTAACTACGTGGAACCCCACGCTCTGCCAGGCCCGCTCCCCGGGCTTCACAAATCTCTGCGGACTCACTGCAGCCCGCGTCTAAGTGCTGTAAGTCCAGAGAGACACGGTCCTGTCTGCGGACGAGGAGAGGAAAGAGAGGTCCTGCGTGTGCCACCGGCACTGGATCACCTTATCCGTGTGCTCTCCTCCATCAATGAGCGGAAGCTGCTTGGTGAGATCGCCTGGGAGAAAAAGGGACAGGGTGACAAGCGATACCCCCCATCCCCTCACTCTGCGTGTTGTGTACGCAGCGCTGCACGTAGTCCCTGCCCTGAAGAGCTTACAATCCGTTTTGCTGCATGAGGCACAGGGAGATACACACTTGCCCAAGGAGCAGACACCTGGATTTGAAGACAGAGCTGACAACCTAAGTGGCATGTCGGGAGACTTAGAGGCGGCGGGGGAAGAAGTAACTGCAGTGGATGGCCGTGCCTGACCATGATAGTGGGCCAATGCCTGAGGGAGTGGGAAGAAGTGGTCATTAATGCATTTAGAAGAACTCGGTTTGGTGTCTTCATTAAACCGTGACCGCCATAGTCACTCAGGCCTGGAGTGACACGCTGCCTCTTCTTGTGCAGTGTGTTACATGTGCTCTAAAAATACTTACACACACGTTACACAAACCTGGAGCACAGCGAACAAACAAACCCAGAGCGCCCCATGCTGCCATCACGCTCACGTGACAGCTCATGGCGTGACGACGATGTCACTGAAGAGACGGAGGGGAGTCCTCTTCCAGTCCTGCTCTGGCCAGACTGGGAAGAGCAGCAGAACGCCATTCAGTGAAAACCCACGGCAAAGCCACGTCCTCACTGGGACACGGACCCCAGGACCCGGTGGCTACGATGTGAGGCGCTCAAAGGGTTAGTGAAGCATTTCAATAATGCCAACACACAACTACGTGACCTTCGAGATGCACGGACAGGGTGCGCAAAGTGGGGGGCGCCGCGGTTAGAGGCCCCGCGCTCTTCCCCAACACATTTAAATTAAATGCTGGGGGAGGCGTGAGGCCTCTGCAACATACCTTACATGCTGCCTGCCGGGTCTTCGGCGACGCCTTGGTAACGCGCCGGCAAAGGACGCTGCGGGGTCATGTGACGTCACGCGGCGTCATTTGATGCCGGGTTATAGGAGAGGGGGAGCGCGAACGCTGCGGCTGCGAGGCAGAGGGGGCGCAGGTCAAAAACTGTGCGCACCCCTGCTCTAGGGGGCGCTGTGCAAACACACCACTCCGACTGCAAGCTCTTCAGACTATTCTCCCAATGGAAAATATGTTGTATGGTGCTCAATAGAAAACAGCAAAAAACAAAATGAATATTGAAAAACGGAATTAACCCAATAAGTGAAGATAACAAATGATTCCAAAAGATGTAGACTGGTAGACTGTGATCCCACGTAGCACTGAGGTAAGGATACAGTAATATTAAGACCTGCTGGTGACCAGTATTATAAACATCAACTTATTGTAACTGAAATCCAATATAATGGACAAACTGGAATAGACTCACATTGGGATGGTGATCCACGATTGACAGCAAGTCCTGATGTAGCCAGTAGTCCAGGGGTTAATTGTGCCTCCGTCTGTGGATGGATACAATAGACGAAAAAAGGAGGAAAAAAACGGAGCACTAAATCCAAAATTGGTTGAACCAAAATAAGATACAAGGATGCGTTCCCATAATAAAAATAGCTTATTTAATGAATAAGAGCAAAAACAACCACACCAACGCATTTCGGACAAACAAAAGTCCTTTCTCAAGGTGAATTCACCTTGAGAAAGGACTTTTGTTTGTCCGAAACGCGTTGGTGTGGTTGTTTTTGCTCTTATTCATTAAATAAGCTATTTTTATTATGGGAACGCATCCTTGTATCTTATTTTGGTTCAACCAATTTTGGATTTAGTGCTCCGTTTTTTCCCTCCTTTTTTCGTCTATTATTCTCCCAATGGCTACTATTCCAGTCGATGCCCTAACACAGTTGTGTGATAATGCCTTTTATTAAGTCTGATTCAGCATCGATGTAAACAAGGTTTATAAATGGAAAAGGAGTCATGTTACTTCCATTAAAGTGGCTGTCAGTCAGACTTTGGGTAAGTCACTTTATCTCCCTGTGCCTTAGAGAGTGTAAGCTCTTCGGGGTTGGGACTTGCACGGTTAGGTTACCTTGTAAGTCTGTCACTTTGATTTTCATGTCGTAAGAGCCGGTGAGAAGGTAATGGGCGCCGGGCGAGAAGCGGACGGAGCGCACGTCACTGGAGTGGGGGTGGTAACTTTGCACCATGCGCCCTCCTCTGATGTCGTACAGCATACAGCTCGAGTCCTCCTGCCCCGTGGCAAGGAGCCGCCCGCTGGGGTCAACAGCTACAGAGGCCACTGGGCTGCCTGGAACGTGGATCCTCAACCATTACCGACCCACAGCTACTCTCCCTCCTATACCCCCGACCCACAGGTACTCACTCTCCTATAGCCCGACCCACAGCTACTCACCCTCCTATACCCCCGACCCACAGGTACTCACTCTCCTATAGCCCGACCCACAGCTACTCACCCTCCTATACCCCCGACCCACAGGTACTCACCCTCCTATACCCCGACCCACAGGTACTCACCCTCCTATACCCCCGACCCACAGGTAATCACCCTCCTATACCCCAACCCACAGGTACTCACCGTCCTATACCCCCGACCCACAGCTACTCACCCTCCTATACCCCCCACCCACAGCTACTCACCCTCCTATACCCCCCACCCACAGCTACTCACCCTCCTATACCCCCGACCCACAGCTACTCACCCTCCTATACCCCCGACCCACAGCTACTCACCCTCCCATACGCCCGACCCACAGCTACTCAAGGAAGGGTAAGGTCAGAGAGAACACATTTGGGACTGGCAGGGACACCACCAAGCTGGCGCGTTCCTCCTCTTACCCGTTCCATGGAAGGTGGTGCCCACCACCCGCACACAGCTGGGCACTCGCAGGTCCCAAAACCGCACCGTCTTGTCCTGGGATCCCGATGCGATCATCCAGCCGCTCCACGTGTACAGGGCCAGGATGTGACCTGCCGGGGAACAGGGAGAGGTGTTTGCTGGTAACCGGTCACTCCATGGCGACACGTTCCTTGCTAGCGCTCGTGGAGATCCTCGTGGAGGCCCCTCTTACCCGTGTGCCCGCTCAGGGCGTGCAGCCCCTGCCCGCGCTGGCAGTCTGTGGTGTAGATGTTGCAGTCCCCGGCTCCGGCGCTGATTAATATGGCCCCGCCGCTCTCTGGCCCCTCCATGAATGCCAGGTCTCTGATAGTGCCATCATGCATGCTGAACTCCAGGTCGGGACCTGGGAGAATGAGCAGTCAGTAGGGCAGCCCTGGCTAGTACAAAAGTTAACCAAGGACAGCGACTAGGTTCGATTAATCATGCCCGAATCATCTGTTCAACTTGAAACATTTCCACTGCAAAAATAAGCGTTGGGATGGGTCTTAACGATCAAGAAAAGGAAGGGACATTTGTGGCCCCGTGAGCTCGCACTCTCTTAAAAACGAGTTAACCATAAAAGGTATTACTGCGACCGTACTCTTCTTTGGCAATATTTCGGTGATAAGACTGTTGGTTAGGCCTGAACGCCTCGCCGGGTTCCCGGAGATACGTACTGTTACAGCGGTGTTACTTCATTGAAATGGTCGTCCAATAGGAAGCCGCGATGTCATACATGCTGATGTGGCGGCTTCCTATTGGCACGCAAGGTTTGGCAGCCATTTTGATTTCCCTAAACGGGGAGGAAAACATGAACACCTAAACCAGTAAGTATCTCAGGAGCTGGGACGTCCCAGGAGGCCCCTGGCTCCAATCATTTGAAAATAACATTTTAAACGTGTAAAAGCTCCCTGTCTTAATGAGGCCTTTCACCAACTCCACCAGTGCAGTGTCTCCCAGAAGCCCTCACTCCCCCTCACAGCCGGGCTGGGGAAGGCGAGTGCAGCGTCTCCCAGAATCCCTCACTCCCCCTCAAAGCCGGGCTGGGGAAGGCGAGTCCAGCGTCTCCCAGAATCCCTCACTCCCCCTCACAGCCGGGCTGGGGAAGGCGAGTGCAGCGTCTCCCAGAATCCCTCACTCCCCCTCCCCGCCCATCTCATTACCGGTTGCGTTGCACGTGTCGGCGTTGAAGGGTAGCACTTTGACGTATTTGTCGTTGGATCCGGTAGCCAGCAGCTGCCCGCACGGGCTCCATGCCACGCAGTAAATTGACCCTTTGTGGTGCTTGTTCCTCTTAAACCGGACCACGGGCTCCTTCGGGCTGTTCCCGGCACTGAAATAAGACGGCATGTGAGGCGGGTGGACACGAAAACAACACGTGGGGGAGAGAGGGAGACAGAGACACACACACACAGAGAGAGAAAGTGAGAGAGACACACACACACACACACACAGAGAAAGTGAGACACACACACACACACACACACACAGAGAAAGTGAGACACACACACACACACACACACACACACAGAGAAAGTGAGAGACACACACACACACACAGAGAAAGAGAGAGAGAGAGAGAGAGAGAGAGAGACACACAGAGAGAGAGAGAGAGACAGAGAGAGACAGAGAGAGAGAGACACAGAGCAGCAGCAGTTAAGATGAGCTCATAACTTATCAACTTTATGCCTTCCAAATGAGCTAATTTGCAACAAAAAAACAGTCTTTCGATAAAAACTGAACAATAAAAACACGCAAGCAAGAAACCTGCAAGAAACAAAGATAATAAAGAAGAAAAGCAGAAAACAACAAGGAAATCAAAAAACAGTCCCTGATACACCAAGAGAAACCTAAAGAAAAGAGCCAACGGTAAGAATCTTTCTATATTACTGCACATACAATATCACCAACACAGGAAAACACAGATTAATATAGAAACTACAGACACACAAATAGAGATTTTGCACCAAAAGAACAGAAATGGAAAATGTATCTTTAAAAGATCAAACAGGCAACAAAGCTGTAAGTGAACAGACACTGCTGATAACCCCAATCCTTTATGACTCTAACGCCTCTGAAATCACATATCCTGAGGAATGCCTGAGCAGACCGGCCAGGAAAGAATTCAAACACAATATGCTAAGAGAACAGTCACAAACCCTGTTTGCTGATTTTGCATACACAGAGGGGAAAAAATAAAAACAGACTTACTTTTCTTTGCCGAATCCCCTGGAGCCTGGCACATTACAATATGCAAACACTATACACACATCACAAGGGAAGGAGTTTGTCATTGTAGAGGGAGAGCGGGGTTGGCCCGGTATTAAAGGGGTTGCACCCTGTGACGATGGGGAGGATTTGGCCCGGGATTTAAGGTGTTACAACCCCATTTGGCCACCCTCCACTCTCATCAGGGAAGCAAGGGGTTAACTGGACTGAGGTCCAGTAATGAGTTTTGCCTTGCTTCAAAATCCAAATGTTTATTCCCCCGTATAAATGTATTGTATTTGGGCTTCAAAAGGCTTGATTGAAGTTGGGTGTGAAAAGGTACAGAGGGGGTTTTGGTGCACAGTATGTTAATACCTAATTTGCAGGCCAACGGAATATTGCTAGAGACAGCTAGACCCAGGCTGGGGAATTGGGTGTGAAACATAGCACCAGTGACCAAAAGGTAACTGCCCTAATTGTTTATGTTGGAGGCAGGAACCAAGAAACTGAATGTTTTTTAAGTGTGATACTTCACACTTCAATGGAAGCCAAAATCTGCTTCAAAGAGATTTATGAGAGGGGCTGGGTTTAGGTTGTGTTCAATGGGAAATAATGGTATAAGAACCAGGCTCAGCCTATGGCTATTGTCTTCATGTATAGTCTTCATGCCAGAGGACTTTCATGTCTTTCGTGTTTTGGGATTATGAAGATTTCTGTATGAACTGCCAGTCTAGATTTGACTGTTTCATCATTTCCATCTTAAGTGAGTGTCCATATTTTGCCTGTTATTTGTATATCTTGTGTGTTCACCTTTATCAAGGAATAAATTATATTTTATTATATCTAAGTCTCGTACCAGTTCAACCCAGTTATATATATTTTGGTGTGTATTATTAATAGCCTGTCACAAAGCTCCCGTCACAGGCTTATTAATAAAACTGGTGGCAGCGGTGGGATTGAACTGGACCTGGATTACAGTATTCAGCGGGGTACTGTGATACAGTGGGAACTCGATGGTAATTGCGAGTTCCTGGGACTAAAGATATTGAACACACAGTGTACACCATATAACACAAGATATGGCACCTCCTCACTGTTCCCCTACTTGTGAGAAGCATTGCCTCCAGAACCAAAGTGCCGGCCATCCGTCTGACTGGAGCCGGGCACCGAGACCGGAGGAGTGCATCAAGTCGGCGCGGGGACCAGCAGCCAGCAAGGCTGAGAGACAGCGTTCGGTGAGCATGAAACCCAGCAGGCTGAGCAAAGATCCACAGCTGCAGTCGCTGTAACCATCAAACCGCCCGGAGAGCAGGGAAGGCACCCAGCTCCGGGACGGCGGAGACTTGGGGAGGGAGCGGGTGGTCTCGGAGACCACGGAAGTCTTGCACCAGGAGAGGTAACGGCCGTTGCGGTGGCCCGTCCATTTTCCCTGAAAGAGCTAGCACTGGTGTGTGCGTTGGGCAAGACGTGGTTCCCGGCGAAGTGGACCCAGTTCCTGGCGTTGGTACCACACCGACCCGCTTATTCCCTCCCAGAGCCCGGCGCTCAAGCAACTCCGCTCTGGACTCCGTTGCCCCTTGCTTGGGTTAGTCCACCGGTGGCGGAGAAGCACCGGCAGCCGCTGCGGCACTGCCAACAAATGGGCCACAATAATGCCCGGTGCCCGGACTGTGCGCGGTCGGGCGAAGCCCTTCAGGGCCAGCGCTCACGAGCTGCGGAAAAGATGCCCCAGTTAGCGGCATCCTCTGATGGCTCCCGCCCAGCCGGGGCGACAACCCTCCTCGGGACGTCTCCTGGAGAACCTGGACGGGCTGCATCGGCAACCGCGGCGGCCATCCACCTGATCCCGGCGGCGGCGGAGAAGAAGCCGCCACTCCGGCATCCTGCCGGTGGCAATTTTATTTGGGGGGAGGGACAGGGTTTGCGGGAGGGGGTTATTTTACCAAGTTTGCATGGAGCCGTGTTCCTCCACAAAGACCTGGGACCCTTGTCCTGCACCGTTATACCTGTACCCAACCCGGGCGCTGTTGCGGCAGCGGCCCGTTGCTGCCCAGCCCAGATGGTGCCGGCAGCGGCCACTCCAGTCCCCCTGCAATCGGGACCAACGAAGGCGGCGGTCTCTGCGGGGACCAGCGAGGTAAGCCAGACCAAGTCGCAGACTGACCCTGACTTATTTTTCCCTATGACTGTACCCTGTTGTTTCACTATAGGGGTGACCAGGGGGTGGCAGGAGATAGGGGTACCAGGGGAGGGGAAGGAAGGGCAGCTTGTAGGGCAGCCAGGCTTCCCCATTACCCTGGCAGAGCAGCAAGGGGACTCTCAGTTAAGAGCCCCACTGTTGCAGCCTTGCTATGGGCTGGAGGTATCAGGGGTTGTGGCAAAGTTAGACCACCCCCAGATTACCTGCCAGCCAGGAGCTAAGGTGGGTGCATCTGCACCAGCAACCCTGAGCTCATCCCCGGTAATGGGGAGACAGTGTCAGGGAGATGGCCTCACTCAGGTGTCCCTAGGATCCAGGCTAGGATTAGCTAGGGAGAAGCGGAGTGAGGGGAGGCTGCAGGTAGGTAGCCAGCATCAGCTCTCAGTGGGAGAAGGGCTAGTGGTAGCCGGGGAGGGACAGCAGCAGTTATGGCAGCTAGAGTTTCCCATTACCCTGGCAGAGCCTCAGGGGGTGTCTCAGATCAGCAACCCCCTGTTGCAGCCTGGCTATGGGCTGGGGGTATCCTGGGCAGTGGCAAGCTTGTGCCACCCCAGGGATACCTGCCAGCCAAGAGCTAAGGCGGTTGCATCTGGAGAGATGCCCCTGAGCTCATCCCTGGTAAGGGGGAGACAAGGTCAGGGAGGTAGGTGCACTCAGGTAGCTCCAGTGTCTGGGTTAGGATTGACCAGGGGGGAGAGGAGTGCAGGTGGGCTGCAGGGAGGTAAGCAGCAGGGGCTGAGGTGCTGGGCCTAGGGGAGGCTAGGCAGGGAGACACTGGGGAGCAGGGGGAGATAGGAGGTCAGTGGGGTGTCAGGCAACTGGCAGAAGCTAGGGATGGGCTATGTAGGCAGAAGGTCCCTTGTTCTGACTGGCCAGGAGTGACCCCCCTGACAGGTTCCCCTGGGTTCCCAAAGGAGGGGCTGTGGGTAGATAGGCAGCCAGGGAGGAGAGTCAGGAGTATAGCAGAGCCAGGGCAGGTAGGGTCCCTACAGGATAGTGACATAGCTCTTTCCCAGACTTGGTTGACAGGAAAGCGACGGTCTGTGCTGGATAGCTGGTCTCCTGCTGGTGCAGAGACATGCCAGTCTCTGGGCAGTGTGCAGCCTGGTCTGCAAAGGGGCCCCTTCACCATGGACTTGGTTCACCAGGCACTGGGTGGGGGGCAGAGGGAGGCAAAGGAGAATGCCCGGCGGCCACGGTGGAGCCCTGCTCCGCAGGATCTGGACTTCACTATCCACTGTGGCCAGGACAATGTACTGGACAATGCCGGAGGACAATTTTGCCAGGCCAACCTCTCAGGACTTATTGAGTGCTTCAAGGGCGCCAGTGGTGTCCCAGTGCCAGGGGGAGGCAGCTGGGGCACCAGACACCCATTGAGCAGGGGAGGTGTGACGATGGGGAGGATTTGGCCCGGGATTTAAGGGGTTACAACCCCATTTGGCCACCCTCTACTCATCAGGGAAGCAAGGGGTTAATTGGACTGAGGTCCAGTAATGAGTTTTGCCTTGCTTCAAAATCCAAATGTTTATTCCCCCGTATAAATGTATTGTATCTGGGCTTCAAAAGGCTTGATTGAAGTTGGGTGTGAAAAGGTACAGAGGGGGTTTTGGTGCACAGTATGTTAATACCTAATTTGCAGGCCAACGGAATATTGCTAGAGACAGCTAGACCCAGGCTGGGGCATTGGGTGTGAAACATAGCACCAGTGACCAAAAGGTAACTGCCCTAATTGTTTATGTTGGAGGCAGGAACCAAGAAACTGAATGTTTTTTAAGTGTGATACTTCACACTTCAATGGAAGCCAAAATCTGCTTCAAAGAGATTTATGAGAGGGGCTGGGTTTAGGTTGTGTTCAATGGGAAATAATGGTATAAGAACCAGGCTCAGCCTATGGCTATTGTCTTCATGTTTAGTCTTCATGCCAGAGGTCTTTCATGTCTTGGGATTATGAAGATTGCTGTATGAACTGCCAGTCTAGATTTGACTGTTTCATCATTTCCATCTTGAGTGTCCATATTTTGCCTGTTATTTGTATAGCTTGTGTGTTCACCTTTATCAAGGAATAAATTATATTATATCATATCTAAGTCTCGTACCAGTTCAACCCAGTTATATATATTTGGTGTAAATTACAACCTGTCATAAGCTATCGTGACACACCCCAGATGGCCACCCCTGACCTCACCAGGGAGGCAAGGGGTTAACTGGACTTCGGTCCAGGAATGTGGCTTACACCTTGTCATGTCAGGAAAATGTATGTTCCCCAGTTTCATTATAATGTCAGTATCTGCACCACACACACACACCGGGATCCATCCGGGAGGGCAAGGGTTAATAGTTGTATAGTGACAAACTGTGATTTATTTTACAGCGGAGAATTTTGTGTTCAAGTATGAAACGGTTTAAGTGGTATTTGTGTATCTCCGGTTCTGAAGGTCGCAGCAGGCTGAAACTGGGATCATATGATGTCCCAGTTCTGGCATTAAGATCTGGAAAGTTTGGACCCGCTGGACCCAACGGAACAAGATATTTTAATATATCTGTGTTTTAACTTTAATATTGTATTCCAAGGCGGGGATAAAAACCTGTGCAGATTCCTTCACACAAAGGAATGCAAATGGTCAGGGGGTGACCCAAAGTCTAGGAACCAAGTACTGATCAAAAGACTCTGCCATTCTAACTGTTTACCTGAGGGCGAAGAAGCATCAAACTGGAGTGCTTTGTAAAGTTTTATATCTACACCTACAAACAATGAAGATCCTGCCAGATACTTCATCTGGTAGACTGGTCGTTGCCCCTGATTTAATTATGGGGCTACAGAAATAAGACCCTCAGAGTCCCAGTACGCATGGGCTAACTAGCTGGGGGGCATGGGTTAAACTGTGTTTCTACGTTAGGGATTGGATACAGATAGTTGTTCACCAATAGTCTGTATTCAATGTTAAGAATAGGGTTACAAAGGTATATAAACGGTGTCAACCCTACAGTTTTTGTTGTTCTTCTGATTTCACCTTGAATGTCACCGGATTGCTGGAGAATTGCTAGCTGATACTTCTCCATTCCCCAACCCTAAGTAAGTGTTACCTTCTTGCCTGTTAATTGTACTATATTGCTGTGTTCACCTTTTTAAGGAATAAATATATTTTATTATATCTAAGCCTCGTTCAGTTCAACCCAGATATTTGGTGTTTGTTATATCTTGTCATAAGTTACTGTGACAGTCATGGAAGACAAATACAAATCCATGATGGGGAAGAGTCACAGAGCACTATATTAACTGTAAATGTGTATCACAATGGCACCATCATGATCCAAGGCAGTGAGAGCAGTTTGCAGGAATTTGAGAGAATTTTCCATGTACTTAAAGCCCAGGCAATAATTGAAGAAAAAGAGCTTCCCCCAAATAAAAAAAACTGTGAGACAGAGAGCAAAGAAACACAGATAAAAAAAAAATCGAGCCAGAAACACAGCCAGCAAAGACATCACACCAAGCCTCAGCACATCTTATCCACCGCCCAGCACGATCACAGACAGCCTGTCCCAGCTGGAGAGAGATTTCACACTATTCAAAGAATACATGTTAAGTAAACAATCTCAAGAGATGAGTACTGACCAACTAAAAGAAGAAATTATTAAAATAAAAAATGAAAACATGGCTAAAATACAAGATCTGCTAAGGGAAGAAATTAATACAATAAAAAATGAATACACGGCAAAGATGCAAGACCAACTAAGAGAAGAAATTAGCAACATAAAAAAATTAAGCAATGGCAATTATGCAAGAACAAAAAACTACTATTATTACCCTGCAACAAGACAATAAGCAGATCAGAGACAAACTGAGGAAACTCGAAGAGAAACATAAAATGATAGTATCAACCAATAAGAAAGAAAACCCAGAGACTCGCATTGTAACACCAATGCAACAAAAAACCTCATTAACAAAAGCTCCCCAAGATTGTGACAACCAGCCCATAATCACTCAAAACCAGCAAAGACAGGAATCAGTAACACATAGCACAGAGCAAACCCCCAGCTCAGACATAGAAACAGCAAGAACAAAGACAGGAGTCAGTAACACACAGCACAGAGCAAACCCCCCGCTCAGACAGACACAGCAAGAACAAAGACAGGGGTCAGTAACACACAGCACAGAGCAAACCCCCAGCTCAGACATAGAAACAGTAAGAACAAAGACAGGAGCCAGTAACACACAGCACAGAGCAAACCCCCAGCTCAGACATAGAAACAGCAAGAACAAAGACAGGAGCCAGTAACACACAGCACAGAGCAAACCCCCAGCTCAGACATAGAAACAGTAAGAACAAAGACAGGAGCCAGTAACACATAGCACAGAGCAAACCCCCAGCTCAGACATAGAAACAGCAAGAACAAAGAAAGGAGCCAGTAACACACAGCACAGAGCAAACCCCCAGCTCAGACATAGAAACAGTAAGAACAAAGACAGGAGCCAGTAACACACAGCACAGAGCAAACCTCCAGCTCATACAGACACAGCAAGAACAAAGACAGGAGCCAGTAACACACAGCACAGAGCAAACCCCCAGCTCAGACATAGAAACAGCAAGAACAAAGACAGGAGCCAGTAACACACACAGCACCGAGCAAACCCCCAGCTCAGACATAGAAACAGTAAGAACAAAGACAGGAGCTAGTAACACACAGCACAGAGCAAACCCCCAGCTCAGACATAGAAACAGCAAGAACAAAGACAGACTCAACACCAACCACTGGCTCAACAATAAAAGCTACTGTCCCCAAAACAACCCACAACAATGCACACCTGGAACAGGGAGTATAGCACAACAACTGGAACAGACACCAGGCACAACAACACTGACATAATAATACTCATCGACTCAAATGGAAGATACCTAAACAGTGAGCGACTATTCCCAGGCAAACACGTAACCACGATCCACTGCCCCACAACACAGAAAGCTCTGGATATCCTAAACAAACCAGACTTCAGAAACCCTGGATACATCATCATCCACACTGGTACCAACGACCTCCCGACCCAGCAGAGGAATCTTGCTGAGAATCTGACACAAGTAGCGCAGAGAGCAACACAAAGATTCCCCACCACAAAGATAATTATGTCTACCCTACTACCAAAAAGAGATATCCCAACTGATACCATCCAGAACATCAACACAGAGTTGGCAAAAACATGCACATCTCTCCCCCATGTACACCTGGCTCAGCATGACTCCATCACACCACAACACCTGTATGACCAGCAAGGGATGCGCTACTTTGCAAAGACCCTGAAAGATGTCACCTTGGAGAGAACAGCCAAATACCCACTGCAGGACAGGACACTGCATCAGGGACCTAGACTACACAGATCTCACGAGACACAGGGATACCCACATAGACAGCAGCATTGGGACAACCACACAGCATCACAGAAAAGCATCACACTGACAACCTCCAGAACCAGACTAACGGCTAGCAACGAACTAAAGGAAATCCGGGAACTGCTCACTACCATCTGCACCAGACTGATGCGAAAATGCATAATCCTACCAACACCATCACCACAAACAAGCATACACCACTACATGCAGAGAAAGAGAAGTACAGAAATGTCAAGAATGAACGTACCCACATTTATTGTATCAACAAAGACTAGTTTAAAAAAAAACAAAAAAAAAAAACACTTGCAAATTAGCTCACTGGAAGGCATAAGACAAGATATATAAGCTATACAAAATCCAAGATGGGATCTTTTAAAATTAGCAGCTGGAACATTCAGGGCCTGAATGAGTCAGCATTTGGTTCTAAACCACAAGATCCAGACTTCATAAACAAGCTGACGAGCATAGACATTTTTATTCTCCACGAAACATGGATCCAATCGGAGGAGATGTCTCTCATACCTATGGGCAGTGGTTGACAAATCACCAAAAAATCTACTCGCCACACAAAAAAATCTACTCGCCACCTAGTACCAAACGTGTGCTGCTTGGGCCAATATTTACTCGCCCGGGGGTTAAATCCACTCGCCCAGGGCGAGCAAATGTATAGGTTTGTCGAACACTGCCTATGGGTTATAGGCAGCTCCTAGTCCCAGCCCAAAAACACAGAGGTGTGAAACAAGGCCGTCATTCAGGAGGAATCATAATATGGTACAAAGAGGAGCTTAACAGCCAAATAAACCCAATGAAGAGAGGAGATACCCACTTGTGGCTACAAATAAAAGGCTCCATGTTCACCCATCTATATGACACATACCTATGTGCAGCATACATCCCCCCCTCCGACTCCCCATACTACAATCCAGACATCTTCGAGACCCTGCAGACAGAGGCAATCCACTTTTAGACCCTGGTAAAGTGCTGATATGTGGAGACCTGAACGCCTGAACAGGCAGAGAACAGGACTACATATCTTCAGATGGAAACAACTACATATTTGGAAGTGACACTTATCATAGCTCTGTGACACGACAAAGAACCAGCTACGACAGCGCAACAAACAAAAATGGTAAAGAGCTCCTAAACCTGTGTTGTGGTCTGGGACTGTACATTATCAATGGACGGACAAGAGGAGGCTCTTTGGGTAGATACACATATAGCTCTGTGCTGGGCAGCAGCGTAGTGGACTACGCAATAACTGACATAGACCCACAAGCCATCAGTGCTTTTATAGTTACACCAGCATCACCCCTATCAGACCACAATCAAACCCTGCTCTTTATCTAGAGACCAACCAAGCACACCACAAAAAACCCTCTCCAACCTTCATAGCCTGAAAGCCACCTACAAATGGACAAAACAGAGCCTCGCGACATACACAGAAATAATCAACAGCTCAGAAGTTGGAAACCTACTCCAAAGCTTCCAGGACACAAACTACGAGCAGAACAAACACAGTGTAAACCTGGCAGTAAGAAATCGCAGCAAAATATTCCATCTAATAGCAAAGAAATCAAACCTGAAAAAAACTAGCCCTAACAGACCAACAACAAATGACAAAATCAAAGAAAAATGGTTTGATAAGGAATGCAACACCCTTAGAAAAAGCCTGCGAACAATATCAAACCAAAAACACAGAGACTCAAACAATACAGAACTACGAATGAGGTACCACCAACACCTAAAGCACTACAGGCACACCCTAAGGAAGAAAAAACACAACCACATTGCCAAAAAACTAGAAAGAATTGAAGAAGCATTAGATGAAAATACTTCCTGGCAAACCTGGAAACATCTGGATACAAAGCAGAATAACAGACACCTGGCCATTCAGAATGGCAACATCTGGAAAAACTACTTTGAGGACCTTTACCAAGAAATCCCAGAAGAAAACCTGATGCAAGAACAAAAACAAATCCTCACCAAACAAACATCACTGGAGAACACTATAAAAGATAACCAAAACCCCTGGACATACCAATCACAATCCAGGAAATAAAAGAAAATATAAAACCAATAAAAACCAAGAAAGCCAGTGGACCAGATGGCATTCTACAAGAGATGCTGAAGTATAGCAATCCTTCTATACAAGAAGCAATACTGAAAATGTTCAACCTGGTCCTCACTACTGGCTACTTCCCTGAACTATGGAATGAAGGACTGATAACCCCTATCCACAAGAAAGGAGACAGGATGGACCCATCCAATTACAGAGGAATCTGTGTCAGCAGCACCCTGGGGAAACTGTTCCACAGCAGAATCCTCACCTTCCTGACAGAGCGGAGTGTACTGAGTAAGAGCCAGACAGGCTTCCTGCCAAACCACCGCACCACGGATCACATCTATACCCTACACAGCCTGATTAATAAGCACGTCCACAACACCAACAAGGGCAAAATCTTTGCTTGCTTTGTGGACTTCAAAAAAGCCTTTGACTCCATCTGGCATCCAGGCCTATTGCTGAAAATACTAGAGAGCGGAATAGGGGGGAGAACATACGACACGATCAAAAGTATGTACTCTGAAAACAAATGCTGCGTGAAAGTTAATAACAAAAGGACAGACTTCTTCCATCAAGGCCGTGGAGTTAGACAGGGCTGCAGCCTGAGTCCCACACTGTTTAACATCTACATCAATGAGCTCGCAGCAGCCCTAGAATCCTCCTCAGCACCTGGGCTCAACTTGGCTGGAACTGAGATTAAGGGGCCTATGCAGTAAGTTGCGAGATGTGTCTGTCGCCAGCGCAATTAGATCTCCTTTTTTTGCTGGGTATTTGCCGCTAAATGCTGTAAATGGCGATTGTGAGTAAATTGGTGAGTTCCACATGTTGCGCGAACACGGCGCAGTGCTTCGCGTTCATGCAGCAAGTGGCGGATGACGTAATGTATCGGTATGCCCTCCACTGCAATATGGGGTTAAGAATAATATAATTATTTTTAATCACACATCAAAAGTTTGACCTAAAATAATTTACCTGTAGTTGTGATCAATAGCCACTTATGCGCAGAAAGTTCCCTTAAAGTAGATTGGAGTTTCCATGCAAAGTGCCCAATCAGTACAAACACTTTAGTTAATCCCTGTGCAGAACCACTATACAACACATGTAAGAAGTTAAGAATGACATGTAATACAAGTCAAGCTGCGCTGGCAACAGCAACACTAGAATGACACAACAATTTCACTAGCAGCTGAAATGTTCGGCTCTCGGCTGGTTGTTGGTGCCTTCTTGGATTGGCGCAGCTTTTTGGCGCTTTTCTCGCTAAGAGCACCGCCGAGATCTTACTCGGCATCTACTGCATTCAGAGTAGTGCTTAATATGGCGAAATAGCCATTCTCGCCACCCGCACAGCGCTTTATTTCCGGCAACAATAGCATGTGCCGTGTTTCAGTTATCTTGCACACATACCGCCATCAACTGCATACCATATGGCAATCTCGCAATAAAAAAGGCGAATTCAGCCTTCTCGCAACTTACTGCATAGACCCCTAAGTCTCTACTATATGCAGACGACCTGCTCTTGCTGTGTCCAACAGAACAAGGCCTCCAACAGAAACTGGCAATACTAGAAAAATTCAGCCAGACCCGGGCACTCTCTGGGAACCTAGAAAAAAACAGAATAATGGTATTCCAGAAAAAATCTAAAAAACATCCAACCATATCGCAATTCACACTGGACGACAATGCACTGGAACAGACAGCGAGCTACACATACCGAGGTCTAACAATCAGCTCATCAGGGAAATTCAACCTGGCCATAAATACACTGAAGGAGAAGGCCCGCAGAGCATTTTATGCAATAAGGAAACAGATGTACCACCTCAAACCCCCAATAAGAATCTGGATGAAAATATTCAACAGCATCATCATACCCATCCTTCTGTATGGCAGCGAGGTGTGGGGCCCTGTAACATACCCAGACTCCACACACCCATCCTTCTGTATGGCAGCGAGGTGTGGGGCCCTGTAACATACCCAGACTCCACACACCCATCCTTCTGTATGGCAGCGAGGTGTGGGGCCCTGTAACATACCCAGATACCACACACCCATCCTTCTGTATGGCAGCGAGGTGTGGGGTCCTGTAACATACCCAGACTCCACACACCCATCCTTCTGTATGGCAGCGAGGTGTGGGGCCCTGTAACATACCCAGACTCCACACACCCATCCTTCTCTATGGCAGCGAGGTGTGGGGCCCTGTAACATACCCAGACTCCACACACCCATCCTTCTGTATGGCAGCGAGGTGTGGGGCCCTGTAACATACCCAGACTCCACACACCCATCCTTCTGTATGGCAGCGAGGTGTGGGGCCCTGTAACATACCCAGGCTCCACAAAATGGGATACCAGCCCAACAGAAATACTGCATCTGGAATTCTGCAAACACCTTCTCCAAGTACACAGGAGTACATGAAACAATGCATGCCGGGCTGAGCTGGGCCGCTTTCCTCTACTGCTCATGGTACGGAAGAGAGCACTGACATTCTGGGCCCACCTAAACACCAGCCAACCACAGTCTTACTGCTACAGAGCAATGCAAAGCCAGGACCTCCTCACTAAACCCTGTGCCATCAAACAACTTGTCCTCTCACTCCAAGGACAAAACCCCACACAGATCAACAACCTGCCGAAAAAAGAAATCAACTCAATCTCCAACGAAATGAAGAAGCAGTATGTGACTGTGTGGGAAAATGATATCCAGCGCTCAAAGAAGCTGGAAACCTACCACAGCCTACAGAGAGAATACACTCTGGCACCCTACCTACTGAAGGTAAAAGACCCAAAGCAGAGACAGACCCTGGGCCAGTACAGAATGAGCGCCCACAGCCTAGAAATAGAAACAGGCAGACACAGACAGAACTGGAAGCCCCAGGAGGTGAGAATATGCCAAAGATGTGAGCTAGGAGAGGTAGAAGATTAAACGCACTTCCTGTTGCGTTGCACACAATACTCTGAAGTGAGGAGTGCCCACCTAGAGAAACTAACTGCTGTTATCCAGAACTTTAATAATATAGAGGAGAACCAAAAAATAGCGATCCTCCTGGGAGAAGATGAAACCACAGCAGAACTGGCTGCACACTATATCAGCACCTGCCACAAGCTGAGAGACGTACACAAACCCCCACATCCCTGTGTGAAACTGTTACCCATATACCGTGCAATCATTATACCCAACCCCCTAGTATTCGTGTAATTATTGTCCCCCACCCCATATTATTCACGCGAGAGAGAGAGACAGACATAGACACAGAGAGAGACACAGAGAGCGAGAGACACAGAGAGCGAGAGACACAGAGAGCGAGAGACACAGAGAGCGAGAGACACAGAGAGCGAGAGACACAGAGAGCGAGAGACACAGAGAGCGAGAGACACAGAGAGCGAGAGACACAGAGAGCGAGAGACACAGAGAGCGAGAGACACAGAGAGCGAGAGCGAGAGACACAGAGAGCGAGAGCGAGAGACACAGAGAGCGAGAGCGAGAGACACAGAGAGCGAGAGACACAGAGAGCGAGAGACACAGAGAGCGAGAGCGAGAGACACAGAGAGCGAGAGCGAGAGACACAGAGAGCGAGAGCGAGAGACACAGAGAGCGAGAGACACAGAGAGCGAGAGACACAGAGAGCGAGAGACACAGAGAGCGAGAGACACAGAGAGCGAGAGACACAGAGAGCGAGAGACACAGAGAGCGAGAGACACAGAGAGCGAGAGACACAGAGAGCGAGAGACACAGAGAGCGAGAGACACAGAGAGCGAGAGCGAGAGACACAGAGCGAGAGCGAGAGACACAGAGAGCGAGAGACACAGAGAGCGAGAGACACAGAGAGCGAGAGCGAGAGACACAGAGAGCGAGAGACACAGAGAGCGAGAGACACAGAGAGCGAGAGACACAGAGAGCGAGAGACACAGAGAGCGAGAGACACAGAGAGCGAGAGCGAGAGACACAGAGAGCGAGAGCGAGAGACACAGAGAGCGAGAGCGAGAGACACAGAGAGCGAGAGACACAGAGAGCGAGAGCGAGAGACACAGAGAGCGAGAGACACAGAGAGCGAGAGACACAGAGACACAGAGAGCGAGAGACACAGAGAGCGAGAGCGAGAGACACAGAGAGCGAGAGCGAGAGACACAGAGAGCGAGAGCGAGAGACACAGAGAGCGAGAGCGAGAGACACAGAGAGCGAGAGACACAGAGAGCGAGAGACACAGAGAGCGAGAGACACAGAGAGACACAGAGAGCGAGAGACACAGAGAGCGAGAGACACAGAGAGCGAGAGACACAGAGAGCGAGAGACACAGAGAGCGAGAGACACAGAGAGCGAGAGACACAGAGAGCGAGAGACACAGAGAGCGAGAGACACAGAGAGCGAGAGCGAGAGACACAGAGAGCGAGAGCGAGAGACACAGAGAGCGAGAGACACAGAGAGCGAGAGACACAGAGACACAGAGAGCGAGAGACACAGAGACACAGAGAGCGAGAGACACAGAGACACAGAGAGCGAGAGACACAGAGACACAGAGAGCGAGAGACACAGAGACACAGAGAGCGAGACACAGAGAGCGAGAGACACAGAGAGCGAGAGACACAGAGAGCGAGAGACACAGAGAGCGAGAGACACAGAGAGCGAGAGACACAGATAGCGAGAGACACAGAGAGCGAGAGACACAGAGAGCGAGAGACACAGAGAGCGAGAGCCACAGAGAGCGAGAGCCACAGAGAGCGAGAGACAAAGAGAGCGAGAGACACAGAGAGCGAGAGACACAGAGAGCGAGAGACACAGAGAGCGAGAGACACAGAGAGCGAGAGACACAGAGAGCCACAGAGAGCGAGAGCCACAGAGAGCGAGAGCCACAGAGAGCGAGAGCCACAGAGAGCGAGAGACACAGAGAGCGAGAGCCACAGAGAGCGAGAGCCACAGAGAGCGAGAGACACAGAGAGCGAGAGACACAGAGAGCGAGAGACACAGAGAGCGAGAGACACAGAGAGCGAGAGACAGAGAGCGAGAGCCACAGAGAGCGAGAGCCACAGAGACCGAGAGCCACAGAGAGCGAGAGACACAGAGAGCGAGAGACACAGAGAGCGAGAGACACAGAGAGGGGGAGAGGGGGGACTTGGGGAGGAGGGGGAGAGGGGGAACTTGGGGAGGAGGGAGGACTTGGGGAGTAGGGAGAGAGGGGGGACTTGGGGAGGAGGGAGAGAGGGGGGACTTGGCGACTAGGGGGAGAGGGGGGACTTGGGGAGGAGGGGGAGAGGGGGGACTTGGGGAGGAGGGGGAGAGGGGGAACTTGGGGGGGAGAGGGGGGACTTGGGGGGTGGGGAGACTTGGGGGGTGGGGAGAGGGGGGACTTGGGGAGGAGGGGGGACTTGGGGAGGAGGGGGGACTTGGGGAGGAGGGGTAGGGGGAATTGGGGAGGAGAGAGAGGGGATATCACCAGGCTCCCCCCTCACCTCGTGTCGATCACATCTGGGTAGGCGCAGACTCTCAGCGTCTTTGAGTTGGAGCCCACGGCATACAGTGAGCCGCTGGGATGGAAAGCCACGGCCCGGATGGCTTGCGTGTCCTCCAGCGTGGTCAGGCAGCTGAACTGCGGCTTCTGCTTCCCGTCCTGTGGCAACGGCAAAGAGCACTACCATCAGCGCCATACGGCAACTTACACCATTGTGCGGTAACAAACCTACGCACAACCCCACATCCCTTTCTAACCCGCCCGGTGACATGTCTTTGTAATGTGCGCGGACGCAGATTCGGCAAGCCCCGCGTTATTAGAAGGGAAACTGCTGCTAAGGGTGGAAGCTAAAATAGGACAGCGCCATATTACAGGGTCACTTTATATTACAGCATGTTAGTTATCCCTCGTTAGAGGCAGGAAAGATTATACACCAAAACAGTAATACATGGCAAAGAATATACAATAGCGCCTCCGTCCCTCAGGTCCAGTTACAGTCTCATGACGACCGAACATGCGCAGCTCAAGCTTCTGGCACCCGCAAGAAAACGGGGGATTCTCTTACAGTCAGGATCCAGCACGGAGTATTTGGCGTCACGATTTCTCTAATATAGAATAAACTGTTGTCACAACGGAGCGCATTATCATGACATGTCCTTAAAGGAGCATCTCAGCGAGTAAAGGCCCGGGCTGATAACAATGACAGAGTGTGCAGCGGGGAAACCTGGTTCAATTCCCGGTGACGGATCCTTGTGACCGTGGGCAAGTCACTTTATCTCCCTGTGCCTCAGGCACCAAAATAGAGTGTAAGCTCTGCGGGGCAGGGACCTGTGCCTGTAACGTTCCTATGTGCTGCGTACTGCGTACTGCGCACTATACTGTCGTTGTGATGCGCTGTGTGTCCCATTGGGAGAACAAAATAAAGTTATTATTATAAAGATATTATGAAGTTATTATAAAGTTATGATTATTTGCTTGACTGGAACCTGGATAGGACGTCTCTCTGCGCCAGTCTCGCACTATAAACGCGCCCGTTTACTAGGAGTTACAGAGCGCCACATGGGATAAAGGCTGCGGCCGAGCCCGGAAGGGGGTATATTGCGGCTTAAGGACATGCAATGTCGCGCTGTGACAGTATCGGGATGAAATAAAAAGGTATGTCTCACCTGTGACCCTTTCCTGGCCCCGGAAGATTCCTCTATCAGGGGATGTTCTCCTGTGCTGTGTCAGAGACGAAAGGAATAAATCAGTCACATTGTGCGTAACGCAAACAGAAGCAGCGGGATTAACGGAAACCGGGACGCGGCTCCCATATTAAGCAACAGCGTCTCCACCAGCGAATGGGAAATCCTACGGAAATACTTTACGGTTTCGGAATGCCCAAAGGGTTCAAGCTATTTCGTAATACATCTCATGTAAACCCCTTCCTACTTCTGCGGCTCATCTGCACTCCACATCGGGTCTCCGGTATGCGTCAATAAAAAGGTAACGCGCCCACCGCAAGACATCGGCCCATAATATCGTTATTTGGTCAAAAGCGGCAATTTTAACCTCCCTCTGAGACAATGTTGCAGCAACTATTATCTCCAGATTTTAACTCCTGTATTTCGAGCCCTCCTCCCTGCAAGTCCCTTCTTTATTACCAGGATGGGGGGGCAGGGGCTCCCCCAGGAACTGAGCCGCATTTATTCCCGCTCCGGGGACCCCCTGCCCCCCGAGATATTACCTGTAAAAGCAGCGCCGGCGTGGCACACATGATGCAGGCGATTTAAACGGCCTTTTTGTTTCCCCAGAAGGGGACTAGGAAGCGCTACTTTTACCAGCTACTATCTCGGGGAGCAGGGGGTCCTCGGAGCAGAAATGTATGTGGCTCATCTATGGGGACCCCCTGTTCCCCCATCCGGGTAATAAAAAAGGGGCAGGCGGGGGAATAAAGGGGGCTTTAAATCCTGTAGTTGAAAACTGGAGGTAATAGTAATGGTAAAGCCTCTGTGGGAGGATAAAATGGCCACCGCTATTCACACTAATAAGAAAGGGTGGGATTGGGGAAACGGCAGCAGCTAGGCCACAGTAAGTAGAAACTTGCTATGATATGGGGCTTTTACAACAGATCGCTGTGGTAAGACCCTACAGGACGTACGTTGTAATCCCGTACACCGGCGACTCGTCCGGGAATGGGATGTGCGTGACGCTTTCGCGTTTCCGGGGCGTGCTGGTGTTGATGCTCTGACTGTCGGGCGGCTGGCTGACCCTTGGCAGAGAGCCCGAGGCCGGAGGGGAGAGGCCGTTGGTGGCGGGAGGGCTGTCCTCTTTGGTGCCGTTCTGCTGCATGCTCTTGCCCATGAGGTCGTCTCCGGGGGTCTCCAAACCCCCCACATTCAGCTCTCCCAGCTTCATGATAGACCTACAGGGGGCGATAGCCGGAGGTGGGAGACAGTCACCACGATGCTGCATTGGGCAAATAACCTTCTTTCAAGGGGCAATGCACTCTATAAATGACCTTCAACTGACCTCAATGTCATGCCATTTACAGATGGTCACCAACTTCATTGCTATGTTATTTCTCTAGCTGTCTTAGATTGCATTGTTATTTATAAAAGGCCCCACCGCCTGCAGTACTGTCCCCCCCTCCTGGAAACTCCCTCTCCAGGCAGCACAGACCAGTGTTCCGCCTAAATTCAGAGAGACTTCTCATTGAAAACACCACCTCCTCCGACAAGATTCCTTGAAGTCTAATAATGTCAAAGTCAAAGCCTTCTTCATTTAGGTTTTTTTGCTTGTTAATTAGGAATAAGACAAAACGATTACATTTTTTTTTTCTTTTTCAGTGATTGGGACAAAGCTCGAGGTGAAATAATACATTGCCCACCGGTGGGGAGCGGCGAGGAGCGGGGCAGCGGCGAGGAGCGGGGCAGCGGCGAGGAGCGGGGCAGGGCGAGGAGCGGGGCAGGGCGAGGAGCGAGGCAGCGGCGAGGAGCGGGGGCAGGGCGAGGAGCGGGGCAGCGGCGAGGAGCGGGGCAGCGGCGAGGAGCGGGGCAGGGCGAGGAGCGGGGCAGGGCGAGGAGCGGGGGCAGGGCGAGGAGCGGGGGCAGGGCGAGGAGCGGGGCAGCGGCGAGGAGCGGGGCAGGGCGAGGAGCGGGGGCAGGGCGAGGAGCGGGGGCAGGGCGAGGAGCGGGGCAGCGGCGAGGAGCGGGGCAGCGGCGAGGAGCGGGGCAGCGGCGAGGAGCGGGGCAGCGGCGAGGAGCGGGGCAGGGCGAGGAGCGGGGCAGCGGCGAGGAGCGGGGCAGCGGCGAGGAGCGGGGCAGCGGCGAGGAGCGGGGCAGCGGCGAGGAGCGGGGCAGCGGCGAGGAGCGGGGAAGCGGCGAGGAGCGGGGCAGCGGCGAGGAGCGGGGCAGCGGCGAGGAGCGGGGCAGCGGCGAGGAGCGGGGGAGCGGCGAGGAGCGGGGCAGCGGCGAGGAGCAGCGGCGAGGAGCGGGGGAGCGGCGAGGAGCGGGGAAGCGGCGAGGAGCGGGGAAGCGGCGAGGAGCGGGGAAGCGGCGAGGAGCGGGGAAGCGGCGAGGAGCGGGGCAGCGGTGAGGAGCGGGGCAGTGGCGAGGAGCGGGGAAGCGGCGAGGAGCGGGGAAGGAGCAGCGAGCGGTACCTGCTCAGGAATTGCTCTGTGAGATTCTGTGGCTGCTCCGCCTCCTCCGCCTGGTTAACGCCGCCTTCGAGGAGCATTTGTTGGTAGAGCTGTCGCTGCTGCTCCTTCTGCTCCAGGTGCTGCTGGTAACGCATCTTCTGCCGGTAATATTCCTCAAACTGCTCCGTGGAATCCCGAAGCTGCGGGATATCAAAGGGACAGCTCAGTGCCACCCCCGGACACGCACCTCAGCGTTCCCCCCCCCCCCCCCAGACACGCACCTCAGCGTTCCCCCCCCGGACACGCACCTCAGCGTTCCACCCTCCCCCCCCTGGACACGCACCTCAGTGCCTCTCTCGCCCCAGACACGTACCAGAGCGTCTCTCTTCTTCCACCCCCCCCCGGACACGCACCTCAGTGGTGTCGTCGTCGTTGTCCCCCCCGGACACGCACCTCAGTGCCTCTCTCCCCCCGGACACGCACCTCAGCATCTCTCCCTCCCACTCCCCAGGACACGCACCTCAGCGTCCGCCCCCCTCCCCATCTCCCCCCCCCCACGGACAAGCACCTCAGTGCCTCTCTCCCCCCGGACACGTACTTCAGCGCCCCCCCCCACCCCCTGGACACAGGACTCAGCGTTTCTTTTCCCACCCCCGGACACGCACCTCAGCCTCCCCTCCCCCCCCACCCTATGACACGCACTTCAATGTCCCGTCACCCCCCGGACAGGCACCTCAACACCACTCTCCCCACCCCGGACACACACTTCAGCGTCGCGTCTCGTCCCATACCCCCCTCTCCCCTGGACACGTACCTCAGCGTCTCTCGCGCCCCTCCCCCCCGGCACGCACTACAGTGCTCCATCACCCCCCCGGACACGCACTTAACCCCACACCCCCCAGACACGCACTTCAGCATTCCATCACCCCCCCAGACACGCACGTCACCCTACTCCCCGGATACGCACTTCAGCGTCCCATCACCCCCCGTACACGTACCTCAGCGTCTCTGGCACCCCCCCCCCTCCCCAGACACGCACAACAGCTTCCCATCACACCCCTGGACACGCACTACACCCCCCCAACCCCCCACGCGAACACGCATCTCAGCATCTCCCACTCCTCTCCCCCCGGGACACGCACCTCAGCGTCCCGCCCCTCCCCCCGGATACAGACCTCAGCATCTCTCTTCCTCCCTCCCCCAGACATGCACCTCGGCATCCCCCCCCCCCCCCCCCGGACACGCAGCTCAGCTCCGTCGTCCCCCAGCACACACCCCAAGCCCCCGGGCAATCAAATCAGCCAATGACAAGTTCTCCAGTAGGCGGGAGCTGCCTGAAACGGAGACGCCTCTGCATCGCGCTCATGTTTAAAGGAGCAATCCAAGCAGGCAATGTTTTTCTGCATAAAATTGAAGCAGGGGTCTCCGGCTCTGTACCCCATTCATTTCAGCTCCGGGAAGCCCCTGCTTCTAGAGATACTTCCCTCCGTAGCGGGCGCCGGGTGCCGCACTGGCTGGGCTAGCTGGGGATTAAAGTGTAAAGCTCCCGGTCACACGGGCCAATAGGAAGTCGCACCGGATGACATCACTGCTTCCTATTGGCCTGCGGGTGCTTTAAAAAGCGGCCATTACGTGAACCCTGCTAGCTCAGCAGCAACCGGCGCCCCCTGCTTCAATCCTACATTAAACAAAATGAACTGGAATTGGATTGAGGATATCGCGCAGGCACAGAAAAGCCACCTCTTGACCGCCCTCTATGCGCCGGTGTGTGTGTGACACCACGGCTGTCTGTAAGGGAGAACCGTGTAGGGACAGGGCGGCCCGACGAGGAATGTGAATAAGTATCCCACCAGAGACCACTGCAGGCAGAATAGCGGCCTGACAAACGTAAGGCCCCCCCCCCACCAAATAAAAACCTTGTTCCAGATAGGTCCAGTTCCCCACCCCTCCACAACAGGTCCCCACCCCTCCACAACAGGTCCCCACCCCTCCACAACAGGTCCAGGTCCCCACCTCTCCACAACAGGTCCAGGTCCCCACCTCTCCACAACAGGTCCAGATCCCCACCCCTCCACAACAGGTCCAGGTCCCCACCCCTCCACAACAGGTCCAGGTCCCCACCCCTCCACAACAGGTCCAGGTCCCCACCCCTCCACAACAGGTCCAGGTCCCCACCCCTCCACAACAGGTCCAGGTCCCCACCCCTCCACAACAGGTCCAGGTCCCCACCCCTCCACAACAGGTCCAGGTCCCAACCCCTCCACAACAGGTCCAGGTCCCCACCCCTCCACAACAGGTCCAGGTCCCCACCCCTCCACAACAGGTCCAGATCCCCACCCCTCCACAACAGGTCCAGGTCCCCACCCCTCCACAACAGGTCCAGATCCCCACCCCTCCACAACAGGTCCAGGTCCCCACCCCTCCACAACAGGTCCAGGTCCCCACCCCTCCACAACAGGTCCAGGTCCCCACCCCTCCACAACAGGTCCAGGTCCCCACCCCTCCACAACAGGTCCAGGTCCCCACCCCTCCACAAAAGGTCCAGGTCCCCACCCCTCCACAATAGGTCCAGGTCCCCACCCCTCCACAACAGGTCCAGGTCCCCACCCCTCCACAACAGGTCCAGATCCCCACCCCTCCACAACAGGTCCAGGTCCCCACCCCTCCACAACAGGTCCAGGTCCCCACCCCTCCACAACAGGTCCAGGTCCCCACCCCTCCACAACAGGTCCAGGTCCCCACCCCTCCACAACAGGTCCAGGTCCCCACCCCTCCACAACAGGTCCAGGTCCCCACCCCTCCACAATAGTTTTCCATCAGCTAATCGTGTCGTACCTCCAGCTGGCAGTGGCCATTGTCACGCATGGTCATGGAGGGACGCTGGATCCTGTGTGTTCTGCCCGGCCATGTTGACGTAGTATCAGAAGGAATAGACAAAATTACCTCATTCCTTTCCGCTTTGCCCGGTCCCTCGTCCGGCGGGGGGGCGTTCTCCGTGTCGTTTTCAGGGCTTAGGCCCTGGCACAGGGTCTCACTGCTGTTCAGTTTCTCTCTATCCTGGGGAGTATCACTCCTAACGGGACAAGAGGGAAATAAAAGGATAATATAATACAGAGGTGGCCAACTCCAGTCCTTAAGGGTCACCAACAGGTCAGGTGTTAAGGATATCCCTGCTTCAGCACAGGGGGCTCAATCAGTGGCTGTCGAAGACCAAGTATGGATATAAGATAAAGTATCTGTTGCCTACATTTAGCATAGGTTGAACTTGATGGACGTATGTCTTTTTTCAACCTCATCTACTATGTAACTATGTAACTATGTAACTATGGTCAATAGGAGGACGCATGGGATGAAATCATGGCTTCCTATTGGCCCACGGGGCGTGGAAGCTTTGAAAATCCACCATTACGTGAACCCTGCTACCCAGCCGGAGCGGCTACTGGCTCCCGCTAAGGAGGTCTGCGTGTGTCCAGAAGCAGGGGGTCCCCAGAGCTACAATTAACGGGTTTCAGCTCCGGAGACCCCCTGCTTCAATCCAATGTTATATATAAAAGAGAAAAAGGGCTGGGATCTTAAAAAATGGCGCTGAAGCACAGTTCCTCTGGGTTCCCCTGAAGGCTTTCAACGGTACCGCTAAATGGGAAAGCACCTTACGCAGGTCTGAGAACGCACCTCTCCGAAGACTCTTCGTAAATGCTGTGGCAATCGGAGCTGTCCAGCATCAGGCTGCGGCTCAGGTTCTGCACCCCGGGGTAGTGGAAATTGGCGAAGGAGTGGGACATGGAGGAGGTCTTGCTCCCGGCGTCCCCCCCCCTCTTCTCGTGGCCGCTCAGCCCGCTCGTCAGCCCGTCCAGTGCCGGGTTGAGAGAGCGCGACATGTAGGCGTCGGCGGACTGGGGCCGCCTCATGGGCGAGGAGGGGTACGGAGAGAGCTTGCTGATAAGCGGGGTGAGGAGGTCCGCGTAGGCTGCCTTGCTCGGCTTCATGAGCTTGTCCACGTGGATGTTCAGGGTCTTCTGCTCGAAGGCGCACGAGAAGACGCTAGGGGGGAGATTCTGGAGCCACGAGAGGAGACTCAGGTCTAGGTCGTCGCAGCCGTTACCGCAGAGGAGGTCTATCCCCAGAAGGACCTCGCTCTCCGTGATCTCCTCGCCCGTTGCCTTGCTCTGGCAGAACTCCACGCAGCACTCGTACAGAAGACCCTTCATGACCAGCTGGAAGAGACGGCTGCTGCTGGCCTTGAAGCCGGCCTCGCTCAGCTTGCGGTCGGCGGGGATGAACTCCGCCACCATGGCGCAGGCCTCCTCGAAGCAGTGCACGCGGGCCGTGCTGGGGTTCCAGTCCTTGAACTCGGCGTGGTTAGTGAGCCGGGGGAGGGTGAGCAGCAGGCACAGCTTGCTGTAGTCGTCCTTGGAAGAGCAGTATTCTTCCAGCGTGTGGAGGCACTTTACGGCTTCCTGCATGGTGAACTCCAGCTGGAATAAAGGGAGATAAATGCATGGACAATATTTGGTCAGGACACATTATGATGGCGCCCACTGCCATTTATAGCTGCTGACCCTGCTATGGCCATGTAAAAGGGGTTAAGGCTGCACTCCACAAATAAGATAAATCATACAGTTTACCGGTGCTGCTGGTTCAAGGAAGTACCTGCCAGAAAAATCCAAAGTACACTCAGGAAAAAAGGGATCCAGCGCTCAGCGGATTTCTAAATAAAGTAAATTTATTGTGCCACACAACGTTTCGACCAATAGGTCTTTCTCAAGTGACAAGTGACTATTGGTCGAAACGTTGTGTGGCACAATAAATTTACTTTATTTAGAAATCCGTGGAGCGCTGGATCCTTTTTTTCCTGACCCTGCTATGGCCAGCATCTGCTACTCTGTAAACCCTAAGGTGACCCCTACACCGCTGAAGATCCCTATGGGACTCTGTGTCACTCATGCAGGAGTATTAAAGAGAGGCATTAAGGGACCCATGGCCAGAGAGAGAAGGGGCAGAAAGTCAGGGACTCGCGGTCAGAGAGAGGGCGACAGAGTCGGGGGACTCAACGAGAGAGAGAGAGGGCGACAAAGAGAGAGAGAGAGAGAGGGCGACAAAGAGAGAGAGAGAGGGCGACAGAGAGAGAGAGAGAGGGCAACAGAGAGAGAGAGAGGGCGACAGAGAGAGAGAGAGGGCGACAGAGAGAGAGAGAGGGCGACAGAGAGAGAGAGAGGGCGACAGAGAGAGGGCGAGAGAGAGGACGAGAGAGAGGGCGAGAGAGGGCAAGAGAGAGAGGGCGAGAGAGAGGGGACGAGAGAGAGGGGACGAGAGAGAGAGAGGGCGAGAGAGAGAGAGGGCGAGAGAGAGAGAGGGCGAGAGAGAGAGGGCGAGAGAGACAGAGGCAGAGTCGAGGATCCGCGGCCAGAGAAGGGGGCAGAGTCGAGGACCTGCAGCCGAAGAGAGAGGGGCAGAGTCGAGCATCCGCGGCCGGAGAGACAGACAGAGTCGGGGACCCTGCCCCGTTAAACCCCTTTGGAATTCACAATAAGAAAGTGCTGACCTCCAAGTGATGAATAAATGGGATAACCAATCTTCTGGGGAGCGCTTGGTGAAAATACTACACAGTCGCGCGCAGAACAGAATTGAAATCTTACGTGTTGCGGCTCCTCTTCTGCCGACATGGCGTTGTTCACACACAGAGCTTCCAAGAACTTCTGCTTCAGCACAATATAACGGAACCTGCAAGAAAGAAAACACAGCACACAGATGGTGCAGATCAAAGCATTTGTGCAGGCCGAGGACAAGGAAACAGAACACAGTTTATTGAATATACAGATTCCTCCTACGCATTTCGCTCCGGGCCAGGAAACGCATAGGAGGAATATGTATTTTTCTTCAACTTCATGAGTGCCTGCTGCTTTCCTACCACTGACCTCATTACAACCAGCCAAAAAAGATTCAATCTGCCTAGCTGGAAAAAAAGTGCAGCTTATAATACTCTTACTTAATACTTTTACCATTGTGCCCATTCCGGAAGAACTTTCTTTTTATGCTGGGACACTGCTGGGATATTTTGCATTTCGCTTGGGATTGGATAAGATGGTCGCCATTCTCTCTCAGGGAAGCCATATGTTAAATTAATGTCAGCTCATCAAATTTATAAGAATACGACAATACTATTTACAAAATCGTTTGTCCAAGCGGACTGCATGTGCGTGCGCAAATTATATACATATATATATATATACATATATATATATATATATACATATATATATATATATATATACACATATATATATATATATATATATATATATATATATATATATATATATATATATATATACACCATAATACTGAGTTAAGTTATGGTGAGTAAAAAAAGTGACAAAAACCCTCCACAGGAAAGCAAATATGCAAATACAACTGTATGCTCATCTGCATGTCTTAGGCAGGTCTGCAACCCCGCCTTTCCCCATTATCACCCAGCATACAGCACTTCCACTGCAGCATACCCAGTTAAAATCAACCCAACACTGATGAGACCCATTAAGGTCGAAACAGCTGTCTGTGGGTGGTTTTCTGGGTATGCACCTTAACCCTGGCTGTGCTCTAAGCTGTGACCATGCAGCAAGCTTAAGCCTATAGGGAACCATGTTAAAAATGGTTTTTGAAGCAAAAAGTGGCACTGTGTGCTCATTTGCATGTCATTTCCCAGAATCCCTTGCTGCAGTGGAAGTGCTGTATGCTGGGTGATAATGGGGAAAGGCGGGGTTGCAGACCTGCCTAAGACATGCAGATGAGCATACAGTTATATTTGCATATTTGCTTTCCTGTGGAGGGTTTTTGTCACTTTTTTTACTCACCATAACTTAACTCAGTATTATGGTTTAGCCTATCCCATAGCCTCTCTTGCATTCCCAGTAAAATCAACCCCACACTGATGAGACCCATCAAGGTCGAAACGGCTGTCTGTGGGTGGTTTTCTGGGTATGCACATTAACCCTGGCTGTGCTCAAAGCTGTGACCATGCAGCAAGCTTAAGCCTATAGGGAACCATGTTAAAAATGGTTATTGAGGCAAAAAGTGACACAGTGTGCTCATTTGCATGTCATTTCCCAGAATCCCTTGCTGCAGTGGAAGTGCTGTATGCTGGGTGATGATGGGGAAAGGCGGGGTTGCAGACCTGCCTAAGACATGCAGATGAGCATACAGTTATATTTGCATATATATATATATATATATATATATATATATATATATATATATATATATATATATATATATATATATATAAAAAGAACAAAAAGAAAAACAAAAAGAACGATTGGTTGGCTCCTACCAATAAGGCTAAGATAAAATAATATTCTCATGAAAAAGGGTATTTTGTTAAATCCTTTGGCCAAAGCATTTGTAAGCCTGCATGCCACATCAAGGCAACCCGTTTAATGCAGGTACCTACACTATACTGTATATACATGTAATAATTGTCCCATGGACTGGTGAAAAAAGTGTTAAAGCCCTGAAGGGGTTAAATAAAGCATGAGCTTATGTGAGTAGTGCAATTAAAATCTGGCTAAAGCCAGTATCATACTTACCTTTACTATAGAGGTAAACAGGGTGCACAAATTCCCTGGTGTGAATATAATACAACATATATACACACACATAAATATATATAAATATATATATATATATATATATATATATATATATATATATATATATAGCTAAACCCCGTTATAACGCGCCTCGTTATACCGCGATTCGGTTATAACGTGGTTTTTTTGCACACTGCACACACACTGCTCATTGCTCACACTGCCACACACACTGCACACACTGCACACACACTGCACACACACTGCTCATTGCTCACACTGCACACACTGACACACTGCTCATTGCTCACACTGCCACACTGCACACACACTGCTCATTGCTCACACTGCACACACTGACACACTGCACACACACTGCACACTACACACACACACTGCACACACACTGCACACACTGACACACTGCACACACACTGCTCATTGCTCACACTGCACACACTGACACACTGCACACACACACTGCACACACTTACACACACTCACAGACACACTCACAGACACACTCACAGACACACTCACACACACTCACACTCACTCACTCACACACACTCACAGCCACTCACAGCCACTCACAGCCACTTACACACACTTACACACACTTACACACACTTACACACACTTACACACACACTCAGACACTTACACACACTTACACACACACTCAGACACTCACACACACTCACAGACACTTACACACACACTCAGACACTTACACACACTCACAGACACTTACACACACTCACACCCACATACACACACTTTCTCTCCCATATATACATACACACACACACACTCTCTCACTCTACACAGACGGGGGGTGGGGTCGGAGCAGAGGAAAGGCCGCGACCAGCACCACCACCCGCTCCCCCCCCTCCTCCCGCGCAGGCAGCGGGAGCGCCAGGGACAGCGGTGGGGAGAAGAAACCCCCCGCTACCACCTCCATGCAGGCAGCGGGAGCACCGGGCACGTGGAGGGATCAGAGGTAAGCGGGGACCGGAGGGACATCCCCGCTCCCATCTCCTTCCCCGCGGGCTATCCTGCGGTGACAGGGGGAAGCGGGGAGCGGAGGGACATGCCCGCTCCCATCTCCTGCCCCGCGGCCTGTCACGCGGTGACAGGGGGAAGCGGGGACCGGAGGGACATCCCCGCTCCCATCTCCTGCCCCGCGGTGACAGGGGGAAGCGGGGAGCGGAGGGACATGCCCGCTCCCATCTCCTGTCCCACGGGATGAATCTGCATTAAAGCGGCGGCCATTTTTTTTCCCCACGACCTTGTTAGTAACGCGGTGGTCTCGGGGTGGACCCCGAGACCCGCGTTATAACGGGGTTTAGCTGTATATATATATATATACACACACACACACACACACACACGCACACATTATATATATATATATATATATATATATATATATATATATATATATATATATATACACACATACACATTATATATACATATATATTATATACACATGTATGTATGTGCGTGCGTGCGTGCGTACACACACACACACACACACACACACAAAGAAAATAGCCGCCTGTGTCTCCCCACTGCTGGATGAAGCCTCCCCAATGATCTCCCAGGTGCTGCGGTTACAGCCTCTCTTCTCCATGTCGCTCCCACACATTGTCTCATCCCATCCTCTCCAGCCCGTGTCTCCCCACTGCTGGATGAAGCCTCCCCAGTGATCTCCCAGGTACTGAGGTTACAGCCTCTTCTCCACGTCGCTCCCACACATTGTCTCATCCCATCCTCCCATCTTTCTCTTCGGCGTTGTCTTGATCTTTTAATCTCTCTTGGAATCCAGCTATCTTTGTCCAACGATGGTCATTTCTTCTTGCGATATGTCCTGCCAATCGAGATTTACATTTCTTCCCCCGTGTGATGATGTTGCAGACTTTTGTTTGCTCTCGAACCCATTCATTCTTCTTCCTGTCTCTTTGGGCAATACCCAGCATGCATTTATGCGTTTTCTAAAGCTTCTGAATGCCCTGTGCATACGAGAGCACAGGCAGGACACACTGGTCAAACACTTTCTTTTTAAGAGCAAGGTTCCCTTGAGAGATTGTCTTGTTCCTTTCAAATGCGCAAGTATACAGTGTACCTGCGCTAGGAGGGTGAAATGAGAATGTGTTAGAGAGACGTGGAGAAGAGAGACTTGTAACCGCAGGACCTGGGAGATCATTGGTGAGGCTTCATCCAGCAGTGGGGAGACACGGGCTGAAGATGAACACACCCACACACACAGCAGTGGGTTTATTTAAACACCTTAAAATATAGGTGTGAGATGCGTACCTTTTCTTGTCAAATTTCTCCATGCACTCCAGGGGCTGGATAAACTGCAGGACCTCATCCCACTGGCCATCTAGGATAAGCTGCCTAAAAAAACAAAAAACACAAGACTACTCCTAAATCAGAAGGCTCATTTAGCCAGGGAATCCGGGCTGCTGGAACCCTGCACCCATTCCTACAGAACGCTTCCGGGACGCCTCACCCAGGACTGGCCCGGACTGCACGGAGCTGCAGGAAAGTAGTATAGGGATGATAGTAGGCAGTGTATGCTTTCTTTTAAAAAGGCAGGTATTTGGTAGCTCTGGTGTCTGGGGATCACAAACTGAGACACACAATCAGTGAAATTTAACAATTGGGCTCAGTAACATAATGAAGTGTCGGACTTGGGAAAAAAAGTCAGGGGAGCCGAACAGTGAGACATTTACCAACCTTATACAGATCAGTCCAGTACCGCTGCATGCAGAACAGTGCTGAACATAGACCCCTACTAGGGGCAAAGTGTACTAATGGCAGTGACATGGTTAAGGGGTCAGTCCCTCCTAGGGGTAAAGTGGCCTAATGGCAGTGACATGGTTAAGGGGTCAGTCCCTCCTAGGGACAAAGAATACTAATGGCAGTGACATGGTTAAGGGGTCAGTCCCTCCTAGGGGCAAAGTGTACTAATGGCAGTGACATGGTTAAGGGGTCAGTCCCTCCTAGGGGCAAAGTGTACTAATGGCAGTGACATGGTTAAGGGGTCAGTCCCTCCTAGGGGCAAAGTGTACTAATGGCAGTGACATGGTTAAGGGGTCAGTCTCTCCTAGGGGCAAAGTGTACTAATGGCAGTGACATGGTTAAGGGGTCAGTCCCTCCTAGGGGCAAAGTGTACTAATGGCAGTGACATGGTTAAGGGGTCAGTCCCTCCTAGGGGCAAAGTGTATTAATGGCAGTGACATGGTTAAGGGGTCAGTCCCTCCTAGGGGCAAAGTGTACTAATGGCAGTGACATGGTTAAGGGGTCAGTCCCTCCTAGGGGCAAAGTGTACTAATGGCAGTGACATGGTTAAGGGGTCAGTCCCTCCTAGGGGCAAATTGTACTAATGGCAGTGACATGGTTAAGGGGCCAGTCCCTCCTAGGGGCAAAGTGTACTAATGGCAGTGACATGGTTAAGGGGTAAGTCTCTCCTAGGGGCAAAGTGTACTAATGGCAGTGACATGGTTAAGGGGTCAGTCCCTCCTAGGGGCAAAGTGTACTAATGGCAGTGACATGGTTAAGGGGTCAGTCCCTCCTAGGGGCAAAGTGTATTAATGGCAGTGACATGGTTAAGGGGTCAGTCCCTCCTAGGGGCAAAGTGTACTAATGGCAGTGACATGGTTAAGGGATCAGTCCCTCCTAGGGGCAAAGTGTACTAATGGCAGTGACATGGTTAAGGGGTCAGTCCCTCCTAGGGGCAAAGTGTACTAATGGCAGTGACATGGGTAAGGGGTCAGTCCCTCCTAGGGGCAAAGTGTATTAATGGCAGTGACATGGTTAAGGGGTCAGTCCCTCCTAGGGGCAAAGTGTACTAATGGCAGTGACATGGTTAAGGGGCCAGTCCCTCCTAGGGGCAAAGTGTACTAATGGCAGTGACATGTTTAAGGGGTCCGTCCCTCCAAGGAGCAAAGTGTTCTAATGGCAGTGACATGGTTAAGGGCTCAGTCCCTCCTAGGGGCAAAGTGTACTAATGGCAGTGACATGGTTAAGGGGCCAGTCCCTCCTAGGGGCAAAGTGTACTAATGGCAGTGACATGGTTAAGGGGTCAGTCCCTCCTAGGGACAAAGTGTACTAATGGCAGTGACATGGTTAAGGGGCCAGTCCCTCCTAGGGGCAAAGTGTACTAATGGCAGTGACATGTTTAAGGGGTCAGTCCCTCCTAGGAGCAAAATGTACTAATGGCAGTGACATGGTTAAGGGGTCAGTCCCTCCTAGGGGCAAAGTGTACTAATGGCAGAGACATGGTTAAGGGGTCAGTCCCTCCTAGGGGCAAAGTGTACTAATGGCAGTGACATGGTTAAGGGGCCAGTCCCTCCTAGGGGCAAATTGTACTAATGGCAGTGACATGGTTAAGGGGCCAGTCCCTCCTAGGGGCAAAGTGTACTAATGGCAGTGACATGGTTAAGGGGTCAGTCCCTCCTAGGGGCAAAGTGTACTAATGGCAGTGACATGGTTAAGGGGCCAGTCCCTCCTAGGGGCAAAGTGTACTAATGGCAGTGACATGGTTAAGGGGCCAGTCCCTCCTAGGGGCAAAGTGTACTAATGGCAGTGACATGGTTAAGGGGTCAGTCCCTCCTAGGGGCAAAGTGTACTAATGGCAGTGACATGGTTAAGGGGTCAGTCCCTCCTAGGGGCAAAGTGTACTAATGGCAGTGACATGGTTAAGGGATCAGTCCCTCCTAGGGGCAAATTGTACTAATGGCAGTGACATGGTTAAGGGGCCAGTCCCTCCTAGGGGCAAAGTGTACTAATGGCAGTGACATGGTTAAGGGGCCAGTCCCTCCTAGGGGCAAAGTGTACTAATGGCAGTGACATGGTTAAGGGGCCAGTCCCTCCTAGGGGCAAAGTGTACTAATGGCAGTGACATGGTTAAGGGGCCAGTCCCTCCTAGGGGCAAAGTGTACTAATGGCAGTGACATGGTTAAGGGGTCAGTCCCTCCTAGGGGCAAAGTGTACTAATGGCAGTGACATGGTTAAGGGGTCAGTCCCTCCTAGGGGCAAAGTGTACTAATGGCAGTGACATGGTTAAGGGATCAGTCCCTCCTAGGGGCAAATTGTACTAATGGCAGTGACATGGTTAAGGGGCCAGTCCCTCCTAGGGGCAAAGTGTACTAATGGCAGTGACATGGTTAAGGGGTCAGTCCCTCCTAGGGGCAAAGTGTACTAATGGCAGTGACATGGTTAAGGGGCCAGTCCCTCCTAGGGGCAAAGTGTACTAATGGCAGTGACATGGTTAAGGGGCCAGTCCCTCCTAGGGGCAAAGTGTACTAATGGCAGTGACATGTTTAAGGGGCCAGTCCCTCCTAGGGGCAAAGTGTACTAATGGCAGTGACATGTTTAAGGGGCCAGTCCCTCCTAGGGGCAAAGTGTACTAATGGCAGTGACATGGTTAAGGGGTCAGTCCCTCCTAGGGGCAAAGTGTACTAATGGCAGTGACATGGTTAAGGGATCAGTCCCTCCTAGGGGCAAATTGTACTAATGGCAGTGACATGGTTAAGGGGCCAGTCCCTCCTAGGGGCAAAGTGTACTAATGGCAGTGACATGGTTAAGGGGCCAGTCCCTCCTAGGGGCAAAGTGTACTAATGGCAGTGACATGGTTAAGGGCTCAGTCCCTCCTAGGGACAAAGAGTACTAATGGCAGTGACATGGTTAAGGGCTCAGTCCCTCCTAGGGACAAAGAGTACTAATGGCAGTGACATGGTTAAGGGGTCAGTCTCTCCTAGGGGCAAAGTGTACTAATGGCAGTGACATGGTTAAGGGGTCAGTCCCTCCTAGGGACAAAGTGTACTAATGGCAGTGACATGGTTAAGGGGCCAGTCCCTCCTAGGGGCAAAGTGTACTAATGGCAGTGACATGTTTAAGGGGTCAGTCCCTCCTAGGAGCAAAGTGTACTAATGGCAGTGACATGGTTAAGGGGTCAGTCCCTCCTAGGGGCAAAGTGTACTAATGGCAGTGACATGGTTAAGGGGTCAGTCCCTCCTAGGGGCAAAGTGTACTAATGGCAGTGACATGGTTAAGGGATCAGTCCCTCCTAGGGGCAAAGTGTACTAATGGCAGTGACATGGTTAAGGGGCCAGTCCCTCCTAGGGGCAAAGTGTACTAATGGCAGTGACATGGTTAAGGGGTCAGTCCCTCCTAGGGGCAAAGTGTACTAATGGCAGTGACATGGTTAAGGGGTCAGTCCCTCCTAGGGGCAAAGTGTACTAATGGCAGTGACATGGTTAAGGGGCCAGTCCCTCCTAGGGGCAAAGTGTACTAATGGCAGTGACATGGTTAAGGGGTCAGTCCCTCCTAGGGGCAAAGTGTACTAATGGCAGTGACATGGTTAAGGGGTCAGTCCCTCCTAGGGGCAAAGTGTACTAATGGCAGTGACATGGTTAAGGGATCAGTCCCTCCTAGGGGCAAATTGTACTAATGGCAGTGACATGGTTAAGGGGCCAGTCCCTCCTAGGGGCAAAGTGTACTAATGGCAGTGACATGGTTAAGGGGTCAGTCCCTCCTAGGGGCAAAGTGTACTAATGGCAGTGACATGGTTAAGGGGCCAGTCCCTCCTAGGGGCAAAGTGTACTAATGGCAGTGACATGGTTAAGGGGCCAGTCCCTCCTAGGGGCAAAGTGTACTAATGGCAGTGACATGTTTAAGGGGCCAGTCCCTCCTAGGGGCAAAGTGTACTAATGGCAGTGACATGTTTAAGGGGCCAGTCCCTCCTAGGGGCAAAGTGTACTAATGGCAGTGACATGGTTAAGGGGTCAGTCCCTCCTAGGGGCAAAGTGTACTAATGGCAGTGACATGGTTAAGGGATCAGTCCCTCCTAGGGGCAAATTGTACTAATGGCAGTGACATGGTTAAGGGGCCAGTCCCTCCTAGGGGCAAAGTGTACTAATGGCAGTGACATGGTTAAGGGGCCAGTCCCTCCTAGGGGCAAAGTGTACTAATGGCAGTGACATGGTTAAGGGCTCAGTCCCTCCTAGGGACAAAGAGTACTAATGGCAGTGACATGGTTAAGGGCTCAGTCCCTCCTAGGGACAAAGAGTACTAATGGCAGTGACATGGTTAAGGGGTCAGTCTCTCCTAGGGGCAAAGTGTACTAATGGCAGTGACATGGTTAAGGGGTCAGTCCCTCCTAGGGACAAAGTGTACTAATGGCAGTGACATGGTTAAGGGGCCAGTCCCTCCTAGGGGCAAAGTGTACTAATGGCAGTGACATGTTTAAGGGGTCAGTCCCTCCTAGGAGCAAAGTGTACTAATGGCAGTGACATGGTTAAGGGGTCAGTCCCTCCTAGGGGCAAAGTGTACTAATGGCAGTGACATGGTTAAGGGGTCAGTCCCTCCTAGGGGCAAAGTGTACTAATGGCAGTGACATGGTTAAGGGGTCAGTCCCTCCTAGGGGCAAAGTGTACTAATGGCAGTGACATGGTTAAGGGGTCAGTCCCTCCTAGGGGCAAAGTGTATTAATGGCAGTGACATGGTTAAGGGGTCAGTCCCTCCTAGGGGCAAAGTGTACTAATGGCAGTGACATGGTTAAGGGATCAGTCCCTCCTAGGGGCAAAGTGTACTAATGGCAGTGACATGGTTAAGGGGTCAGTCCCTCCTAGGGGCAAAGTGTACTAATGGCAGTGACATGGTTAAGGGGTCAGTCCCTCCTAGGGGCAAAGTGTACTAATGGCAGTGACATGGATAAGGGGTCAGTCCCTCCTAGGGGCAAAGTGTATTAATGGCAGTGACATGGTTAAGGGGTAAGTCTCTCCTAGGGGCAAAGTGTACTAATGGCAGTGACATGGTTAAGGGGTCAGTCCCTCCTAGGGGCAAAGTGTACTAATGGCAGTGACATGGTTAAGGGGTCAGTCCCTCCTAGGGGCAAAGTGTATTAATGGCAGTGACATGGTTAAGGGGTCAGTCCCTCCTAGGGGCAAAGTATACTAATGGCAGTGACATGGTTAAGGGGTCAGTCCCTCCTAGGGGCAAAGTGTACTAATGGCAGTGACATGGTTAAGGGGTCAGTCCCTCCTAGGGGCAAAGTGTACTAATGGCAGTGACATGGGTAAGGGGTCAGTCCCTCCTAGGGGCAAAGTGTATTAATGGCAGTGACATGGTTAAGGGGTCATTCCCTCCTAGGGGCAAAGTGTACTAATGGCAGTGACATGGTTAAGGGGCCAGTCCCTCCTAGGGGCAAAGTGTACTAATGGCAGTGACATGTTTAAGGGGTCCGTCCCTCCAAGGAGCAAAGTGTTCTAATGGCAGTGACATGGTTAAGGGGTCAGTCCCTCCTAGGGACAAAGAGTACTAATGGCAGTGACATGGTTAAGGGCTCAGTCCCTCCTAGGCGCAAAGAGTACTAATGTCAGTGACATGGTTAAGGGGTCAGTCTCTCCTAGGGGCAAAGTGTACTAATGGCAGTGACATGGTTAAGGGGTCAGTCCCTCCTAGGGGCAAAGTGTACTAATGGCAGTGACATGGTTAAGGGGCCAGTCCCTCCTAGGGGCAAAGTGTACTAATGGCAGTGACATGGTTAAGGGGCCAGTCCCTCCTAGGGGCAAAGTGTACTAATGGCAGTGACATGTTTAAGGGGCCAGTCCCTCCTAGGGGCAAAGTGTACTAATGGCAGTGACATGTTTAAGGGGCCAGTCCCTCCTAGGGGCAAAGTGTACTAATGGCAGTGACATGGTTAAGGGGTCAGTCCCTCCTAGGGGCAAAGTGTACTAATGGCAGTGACATGGTTAAGGGATCAGTCCCTCCTAGGGGCAAATTGTACTAATGGCAGTGACATGGTTAAGGGGCCAGTCCCTCCTAGGGGCAAAGTGTACTAATGGCAGTGACATGGTTAAGGGGCCAGTCCCTCCTAGGGGCAAAGTGTACTAATGGCAGTGACATGGTTAAGGGCTCAGTCCCTCCTAGGGACAAAGAGTACTAATGGCAGTGACATGGTTAAGGGCTCAGTCCCTCCTAGGGACAAAGAGTACTAATGCCAGTGACATGGTTAAGGGGTCAGTCTCTCCTAGGGGCAAAGTGTACTAATGGCAGTGACATGGTTAAGGGGTCAGTCCCTCCTAGGGACAAAGTGTACTAATGGCAGTGACATGGTTAAGGGGTCAGTCCCTCCTAGGGACAAAGTGTACTAATGGCAGTGACATGGTTAAGGGGCCAGTCCCTCCTAGGGGCAAAGTGTACTAATGGCAGTGACATGTTTAAGGGGTCAGTCCCTCCTAGGAGCAAAGTGTACTAATGGCAGTGACATGGTTAAGGGGTCAGTCCCTCCTAGGGGCAAAGTGTACTAATGGCAGTGACATGGTTAAGGGGTCAGTCCCTCCTAGGGGCAAAGTGTACTAATGGCAGTGACATGGTTAAGGGATCAGTCCCTCCTAGGGGCAAATTGTACTAATGGCAGTGACATGGTTAAGGGGCCAGTCCCTCCTAGGGGCAAAGTGTACTAATGGCAGTGACATGGTTAAGGGGTCAGTCCCTCCTAGGGGCAAAGTGTACTAATGGCAGTGACATGGTTAAGGGGTCAGTCCCTCCTAGGGGCAAAGTGTACTAATGGCAGTGACATGGTTAAGGGGCCAGTCCCTCCTAGGGGCAAAGTGTACTAATGGCAGTGACATGGTTAAGGGGTCAGTCCCTCCTAGGGGCAAAGTGTACTAATGGCAGTGACATGGTTAAGGGGTCAGTCCCTCCTAGGGGCAAAGTGTACTAATGGCAGTGACATGGTTAAGGGATCAGTCCCTCCTAGGGGCAAATTGTACTAATGGCAGTGACATGGTTAAGGGGCCAGTCCCTCCTAGGGGCAAAGTGTACTAATGGCAGTGACATGGTTAAGGGGTCAGTCCCTCCTAGGGGCAAAGTGTACTAATGGCAGTGACATGGTTAAGGGGCCAGTCCCTCCTAGGGGCAAAGTGTACTAATGGCAGTGACATGGTTAAGGGGCCAGTCCCTCCTAGGGGCAAAGTGTACTAATGGCAGTGACATGTTTAAGGGGCCAGTCCCTCCTAGGGGCAAAGTGTACTAATGGCAGTGACATGTTTAAGGGGCCAGTCCCTCCTAGGGGCAAAGTGTACTAATGGCAGTGACATGGTTAAGGGGTCAGTCCCTCCTAGGGGCAAAGTGTACTAATGGCAGTGACATGGTTAAGGGATCAGTCCCTCCTAGGGGCAAATTGTACTAATGGCAGTGACATGGTTAAGGGGCCAGTCCCTCCTAGGGGCAAAGTGTACTAATGGCAGTGACATGGTTAAGGGGCCAGTCCCTCCTAGGGGCAAAGTGTACTAATGGCAGTGACATGGTTAAGGGCTCAGTCCCTCCTAGGGACAAAGAGTACTAATGGCAGTGACATGGTTAAGGGCTCAGTCCCTCCTAGGGACAAAGAGTACTAATGGCAGTGACATGGTTAAGGGGTCAGTCTCTCCTAGGGGCAAAGTGTACTAATGGCAGTGACATGGTTAAGGGGTCAGTCCCTCCTAGGGACAAAGTGTACTAATGGCAGTGACATGGTTAAGGGGCCAGTCCCTCCTAGGGGCAAAGTGTACTAATGGCAGTGACATGTTTAAGGGGTCAGTCCCTCCTAGGAGCAAAGTGTACTAATGGCAGTGACATGGTTAAGGGGTCAGTCCCTCCTAGGGGCAAAGTGTACTAATGGCAGTGACATGGTTAAGGGGTCAGTCCCTCCTAGGGGCAAAGTGTACTAATGGCAGTGACATGGTTAAGGGGTCAGTCCCTCCTAGGGGCAAAGTGTACTAATGGCAGTGACATGGTTAAGGGGTCAGTCCCTCCTAGGGGAAAAGTGTATTAATGGCAGTGACATGGTTAAGGGGTCAGTCCCTCCTAGGGGCAAAGTGTACTAATGGCAGTGACATGGTTAAGGGATCAGTCCCTCCTAGGGGCAAAGTGTACTAATGGCAGTGACATGGTTAAGGGGTCAGTCCCTCCTAGGGGCAAAGTGTACTAATGGCAGTGACATGGGTAAGGGGTCAGTCCCTCCTAGGGGCAAAGTGTATTAATGGCAGTGACATGGTTAAGGGGTAAGTCTCTCCTAGGGGCAAAGTGTACTAATGGCAGTGACATGGTTAACGGGTCAGTCCCTCCTAGGGGCAAAGTGTACTAATGGCAGTGACATGGTTAAGGGGTCAGTCCCTCCTAGGGGCAAAGTGTATTAATGGCAGTGACATGGTTAAGGGGTCAGTCCCTCCTAGGGGCAAAGTGTACTAATGGCAGTGACATGGTTAAGGGATCAGTCCCTCCTAGGGGCAAAGTGTACTAATGGCAGTGACATGGTTAAGGGGTCAGTCCCTCCTAGGGGCAAAGTGTACTAATGGCAGTGACATGGGTAAGGGGTCAGTCCCTCCTAGGGGCAAAGTGTATTAATGGCAGTGACATGGTTAAGGGGTCAGTCCCTCCTAGGGGCAAAGTGTACTAATGGCAGTGACATGGTTAAGGGGCCAGTCCCTCCTAGGGGCAAAGTGTACTAATGGCAGTGACATGTTTAAGGGGTCCGTCCCTCCAAGGAGCAAAGTGTTCTAATGGCAGTGACATGGTTAAGGGGTCAGTCCCTCCTAGGGACAAAGAGTACTAATGGCAGTGACATGGTTAAGGGCTCAGTCCCTCCTAGGCACAAAGAGTACTAATGTCAGTGACATGGTTAAGGGGTCAGTCTCTCCTAGGGGCAAAGTGTACTAATGGCAGTGACATGGTTAAGGGGTCAGTCCCTCCTAGGGACAAAGTGTACTAATGGCAGTGACATGGTTAAGGGGCCAGTCCCTCCTAGGGGCAAAGTGTACTAATGGCAGTGACATGTTTAAGGGGTCAGTCCCTCCTAGGAGCAAAATGTACTAATGGCAGTGACATGGTTAAGGGATCAGTCCCTCCTAGGGGCAAATTGTACTAATGGCAGTGACATGGTTAAGGGGCCAGTCCCTCCTAGGGGCAAAGTGTACTAATGGCAGTGACATGGTTAAGGGGTCAGTCCCTCCTAGGGGCAAAGTGTACTAATGGCAGTGACATGGTTAAGGGGCCAGTCCCTCCTAGGGGCAAAGTGTACTAATGGCAGTGACATGGTTAAGGGGCCAGTCCCTCCTAGGGGCAAAGTGTACTAATGGCAGTGACATGTTTAAGGGGCCAGTCCCTCCTAGGGGCAAAGTGTACTAATGGCAGTGACATGTTTAAGGGGCCAGTCCCTCCTAGGGGCAAAGTGTACTAATGGCAGTGACATGGTTAAGGGGTCAGTCCCTCCTAGGGGCAAAGTGTACTAATGGCAGTGACATGGTTAAGGGATCAGTCCCTCCTAGGGGCAAATTGTACTAATGGCAGTGACATGGTTAAGGGGCCAGTCCCTCCTAGGGGCAAAGTGTACTAATGGCAGTGACATGGTTAAGGGGCCAGTCCCTCCTAGGGGCAAAGTGTACTAATGGCAGTGACATGGTTAAGGGCTCAGTCCCTCCTAGGGACAAAGAGTACTAATGGCAGTGACATGGTTAAGGGCTCAGTCCCTCCTAGGGACAAAGAGTACTAATGGCAGTGACATGGTTAAGGGGTCAGTCTCTCCTAGGGGCAAAGTGTACTAATGGCAGTGACATGGTTAAGGGGTCAGTCCCTCCTAGGGACAAAGTGTACTAATGGCAGTGACATGGTTAAGGGGCCAGTCCCTCCTAGGGGCAAAGTGTACTAATGGCAGTGACATGTTTAAGGGGTCAGTCCCTCCTAGGAGCAAAGTGTACTAATGGCAGTGACATGGTTAAGGGGTCAGTCCCTCCTAGGGGCAAAGTGTACTAATGGCAGTGACATGGTTAAGGGGTCAGTCCCTCCTAGGGGCAAAGTGTACTAATGGCAGTGACATGGTTAAGGGATCAGTCCCTCCTAGGGGCAAATTGTACTAATGGCAGTGACATGGTTAAGGGGCCAGTCCCTCCTAGGGGCAAAGTGTACTAATGGCAGTGACATGGTTAAGGGGTCAGTCCCTCCTAGGGGCAAAGTGTACTAATGGCAGTGACATGGTTAAGGGGTCAGTCCCTCCTAGGGGCAAAGTGTACTAATGGCAGTGACATGGTTAAGGGGCCAGTCCCTCCTAGGGGCAAAGTGTACTAATGGCAGTGACATGGTTAAGGGGTCAGTCCCTCCTAGGGGCAAAGTGTACTAATGGCAGTGACATGGTTAAGGGGTCAGTCCCTCCTAGGGGCAAAGTGTACTAATGGCAGTGACATGGTTAAGGGATCAGTCCCTCCTAGGGGCAAATTGTACTAATGGCAGTGACATGGTTAAGGGGCCAGTCCCTCCTAGGGGCAAAGTGTACTAATGGCAGTGACATGGTTAAGGGGTCAGTCCCTCCTAGGGGCAAAGTGTACTAATGGCAGTGACATGGTTAAGGGGCCAGTCCCTCCTAGGGGCAAAGTGTACTAATGGCAGTGACATGGTTAAGGGGCCAGTCCCTCCTAGGGGCAAAGTGTACTAATGGCAGTGACATGTTTAAGGGGCCAGTCCCTCCTAGGGGCAAAGTGTACTAATGGCAGTGACATGTTTAAGGGGCCAGTCCCTCCTAGGGGCAAAGTGTACTAATGGCAGTGACATGGTTAAGGGGTCAGTCCCTCCTAGGGGCAAAGTGTACTAATGGCAGTGACATGGTTAAGGGATCAGTCCCTCCTAGGGGCAAATTGTACTAATGGCAGTGACATGGTTAAGGGGCCAGTCCCTCCTAGGGGCAAAGTGTACTAATGGCAGTGACATGGTTAAGGGGCCAGTCCCTCCTAGGGGCAAAGTGTACTAATGGCAGTGACATGGTTAAGGGCTCAGTCCCTCCTAGGGACAAAGAGTACTAATGGCAGTGACATGGTTAAGGGCTCAGTCCCTCCTAGGGACAAAGAGTACTAATGGCAGTGACATGGTTAAGGGGTCAGTCTCTCCTAGGGGCAAAGTGTACTAATGGCAGTGACATGGTTAAGGGGTCAGTCCCTCCTAGGGACAAAGTGTACTAATGGCAGTGACATGGTTAAGGGGCCAGTCCCTCCTAGGGGCAAAGTGTACTAATGGCAGTGACATGTTTAAGGGGTCAGTCCCTCCTAGGAGCAAAGTGTACTAATGGCAGTGACATGGTTAAGGGGTCAGTCCCTCCTAGGGGCAAAGTGTACTAATGGCAGTGACATGGTTAAGGGGTCAGTCCCTCCTAGGGGCAAAGTGTACTAATGGCAGTGACATGGTTAAGGGGTCAGTCCCTCCTAGGGGCAAAGTGTACTAATGGCAGTGACATGGTTAAGGGGTCAGTCCCTCCTAGGGGCAAAGTGTATTAATGGCAGTGACATGGTTAAGGGGTCAGTCCCTCCTAGGGGCAAAGTGTACTAATGGCAGTGACATGGTTAAGGGATCAGTCCCTCCTAGGGGCAAAGTGTACTAATGGCAGTGACATGGTTAAGGGGTCAGTCCCTCCTAGGGGCAAAGTGTACTAATGGCAGTGACATGGGTAAGGGGTCAGTCCCTCCTAGGGGCAAAGTGTATTAATGGCAGTGACATGGTTAAGGGGTAAGTCTCTCCTAGGGGCAAAGTGTACTAATGGCAGTGACATGGTTAAGGGGTCAGTCCCTCCTAGGGGCAAAGTGTACTAATGGCAGTGACATGGTTAAGGGGTCAGTCCCTCCTAGGGGCAAAGTGTATTAATGGCAGTGACATGGTTAAGGGGTCAGTCCCTCCTAGGGGCAAAGTGTACTAATGGCAGTGACATGGTTACGGGATCAGTCCCTCCTAGGGGCAAAGTGTACTAATGGCAGTGACATGGTTAAGGGGTCAGTCCCTCCTAGGGGCAAAGTGTACTAATGGCAGTGACATGGGTAAGGGGTCAGTCCCTCCTAGGGGCAAAGTGTATTAATGGCAGTGACATGGTTAAGGGGTCAGTCCCTCCTAGGGGCAAAGTGTACTAATGGCAGTGACATGGTTAAGGGGCCAGTCCCTCCTAGGGGCAAAGTGTACTAATGGCAGTGACATGTTTAAGGGGTCCGTCCCTCCAAGGAGCAAAGTGTTCTAATGGCAGTGACATGGTTAAGGGGTCAGTCCCTCCTAGGGACAAAGAGTACTAATGGCAGTGACATGGTTAAGGGCTCAGTCCCTCCTAGGCACAAAGAGTACTAATGTCAGTGACATGGTTAAGGGGTCAGTCTCTCCTAGGGGCAAAGTGTACTAATGGCAGTGACATGGTTAAGGGGTCAGTCCCTCCTAGGGACAAAGTGTACTAATGGCAGTGACATGGTTAAGGGGCCAGTCCCTCCTAGGGGCAAAGTGTACTAATGGCAGTGACATGTTTAAGGGGTCAGTCCCTCCTAGGAGCAAAATGTACTAATGGCAGTGACATGGTTAAGGGGTCAATCCCTCCTAGGGGCAAAGTGTACTAATGGCAGTGACATGGTTAAGGGGTCAGTCCCTCCTAGGGGCAAAGTGTACTAATGGCAGAGACATGGTTAAGGGGTCAGTCCCTCCTAGGGGCAAAGTGTACTAATGGCAGTGACATGGTTAAGGGGCCAGTCCCTCCTAGGGGCAAATTGTACTAATGGCAGTGACATGGTTAAGGGGCCAGTCCCTCCTAGGGGCAAAGTGTACTAATGGCAGTGACATGGTTAAGGGGTCAGTCCCTCCTAGGGGCAAAGTGTACTAATGGCAGTGACATGGTTAAGGGGCCAGTCCCTCCTAGGGGCAAAGTGTACTAATGGCAGTGACATGGTTAAGGGGCCAGTCCCTCCTAGGGGCAAAGTGTACTAATGGCAGTGACATGGTTAAGGGGTCAGTCCCTCCTAGGGGCAAAGTGTACTAATGGCAGTGACATGGTTAAGGGGTCAGTCCCTCCTAGGGGCAAAGTGTACTAATGGCAGTGACATGGTTAAGGGATCAGTCCCTCCTAGGGGCAAATTGTACTAATGGCAGTGACATGGTTAAGGGGCCAGTCCCTCCTAGGGGCAAAGTGTACTAATGGCAGTGACATGGTTAAGGGGCCAGTCCCTCCTAGGGGCAAAGTGTACTAATGGCAGTGACATGGTTAAGGGGTCAGTCCCTCCTAGGGGCAAAGTGTACTAATGGCAGTGACATGGTTAAGGGGCCAGTCCCTCCTAGGGGCAAAGTGTACTAATGGCAGTGACATGGTTAAGGGGTCAGTCCCTCCTAGGGGCAAAGTGTACTAATGGCAGTGACATGGTTAAGGGGTCAGTCCCTCCTAGGGGCAAAGTGTACTAATGGCAGTGACATGGTTAAGGGATCAGTCCCTCCTAGGGGCAAATTGTACTAATGGCAGTGACATGGTTAAGGGGCCAGTCCCTCCTAGGGGCAAAGTGTACTAATGGCAGTGACATGGTTAAGGGGTCAGTCCCTCCTAGGGGCAAAGTGTACTAATGGCAGTGACATGGTTAAGGGGCCAGTCCCTCCTAGGGGCAAAGTGTACTAATGGCAGTGACATGGTTAAGGGGCCAGTCCCTCCTAGGGGCAAAGTGTACTAATGGCAGTGACATGTTTAAGGGGCCAGTCCCTCCTAGGGGCAAAGTGTACTAATGGCAGTGACATGTTTAAGGGGCCAGTCCCTCCTAGGGGCAAAGTGTACTAATGGCAGTGACATGGTTAAGGGGTCAGTCCCTCCTAGGGGCAAAGTGTACTAATGGCAGTGACATGGTTAAGGGATCAGTCCCTCCTAGGGGCAAATTGTACTAATGGCAGTGACATGGTTAAGGGGCCAGTCCCTCCTAGGGGCAAAGTGTACTAATGGCAGTGACATGGTTAAGGGGCCAGTCCCTCCTAGGGGCAAAGTGTACTAATGGCAGTGACATGGTTAAGGGCTCAGTCCCTCCTAGGGACAAAGAGTACTAATGGCAGTGACATGGTTAAGGGCTCAGTCCCTCCTAGGGACAAAGAGTACTAATGGCAGTGACATGGTTAAGGGGTCAGTCTCTCCTAGGGGCAAAGTGTACTAATGGCAGTGACATGGTTAAGGGGTCAGTCCCTCCTAGGGACAAAGTGTACTAATGGCAGTGACATGGTTAAGGGGCCAGTCCCTCCTAGGGGCAAAGTGTACTAATGGCAGTGACATGTTTAAGGGGTCAGTCCCTCCTAGGAGCAAAGTGTACTAATGGCAGTGACATGGTTAAGGGGTCAGTCCCTCCTAGGGGCAAAGTGTACTAATGGCAGTGACATGGTTAAGGGGTCAGTCCCTCCTAGGGGCAAAGTGTACTAATGGCAGTGACATGGTTAAGGGATCAGTCCCTCCTAGGGGCAAATTGTACTAATGGCAGTGACATGGTTAAGGGGCCAGTCCCTCCTAGGGGCAAAGTGTACTAATGGCAGTGACATGGTTAAGGGGTCAGTCCCTCCTAGGGGCAAAGTGTACTAATGGCAGTGACATGGTTAAGGGGTCAGTCCCTCCTAGGGGCAAAGTGTACTAATGGCAGTGACATGGTTAAGGGGCCAGTCCCTCCTAGGGGCAAAGTGTACTAATGGCAGTGACATGGTTAAGGGGTCAGTCCCTCCTAGGGGCAAAGTGTACTAATGGCAGTGACATGGTTAAGGGGTCAGTCCCTCCTAGGGGCAAAGTGTACTAATGGCAGTGACATGGTTAAGGGATCAGTCCCTCCTAGGGGCAAATTGTACTAATGGCAGTGACATGGTTAAGGGGCCAGTCCCTCCTAGGGGCAAAGTGTACTAATGGCAGTGACATGGTTAAGGGGTCAGTCCCTCCTAGGGGCAAAGTGTACTAATGGCAGTGACATGGTTAAGGGGCCAGTCCCTCCTAGGGGCAAAGTGTACTAATGGCAGTGACATGGTTAAGGGGCCAGTCCCTCCTAGGGGCAAAGTGTACTAATGGCAGTGACATGTTTAAGGGGCCAGTCCCTCCTAGGGGCAAAGTGTACTAATGGCAGTGACATGTTTAAGGGGCCAGTCCCTCCTAGGGGCAAAGTGTACTAATGGCAGTGACATGGTTAAGGGGTCAGTCCCTCCTAGGGGCAAAGTGTACTAATGGCAGTGACATGGTTAAGGGATCAGTCCCTCCTAGGGGCAAATTGTACTAATGGCAGTGACATGGTTAAGGGGCCAGTCCCTCCTAGGGGCAAAGTGTACTAATGGCAGTGACATGGTTAAGGGGCCAGTCCCTCCTAGGGGCAAAGTGTACTAATGGCAGTGACATGGTTAAGGGCTCAGTCCCTCCTAGGGACAAAGAGTACTAATGGCAGTGACATGGTTAAGGGCTCAGTCCCTCCTAGGGACAAAGAGTACTAATGGCAGTGACATGGTTAAGGGGTCAGTCTCTCCTAGGGGCAAAGTGTACTAATGGCAGTGACATGGTTAAGGGGTCAGTCCCTCCTAGGGACAAAGTGTACTAATGGCAGTGACATGGTTAAGGGGCCAGTCCCTCCTAGGGGCAAAGTGTACTAATGGCAGTGACATGTTTAAGGGGTCAGTCCCTCCTAGGAGCAAAGTGTACTAATGGCAGTGACATGGTTAAGGGGTCAGTCCCTCCTAGGGGCAAAGTGTACTAATGGCAGTGACATGGTTAAGGGGTCAGTCCCTCCTAGGGGCAAAGTGTACTAATGGCAGTGACATGGTTAAGGGGTCAGTCCCTCCTAGGGGCAAAGTGTACTAATGGCAGTGACATGGTTAAGGGGCCAGTCCCTCCTAGGGGCAAAGTGTACTAATGGCAGTGACATGGTTAAGGGGTCAGTCCCTCCTAGGGGCAAAGTGTACTAATGGCAGTGACATGTTTAAGGGGTCAGTCCCTCCTAGGAGCAAAGTGTACTAATGGCAGTGACATGGTTAAGGGGTCAGTCCCTCCTAGGGGCAAAGTGTACTAATGGCAGTGACATGGTTAAGGGGTCAGTCCCTCCTAGGGGCAAAGTGTACTAATGGCAGTGACATGGTTAAGGGGCCAGTCCCTCCTAGGGGCAAAGTGTACTAATGGCAGTGACATGGTTAAGGGGCCAGTCCCTCCTAGGGGCAAAGTGTACTAATGGCAGTGACATGGGTAAGGGGTCAGTCCCTCCTAGGGGCAAAGTGTACTAATGGCAGTGACATGTTTAAGGGGTCAGTCCCTCCTAGGAGCAAAGTGTACTAATGGCAGTGACATGGTTAAGGGGTCAGTCCCTCCTAGGGGCAAAGTGTACTAATGGCAGTGACATGGTTAAGGGGTCAGTCCCTCCTAGGGGCAAAGTGTACTAATGGCAGTGACATGGTTAAGGGGTCAGTCCCTCCTAGGGGCAAAGTGTACTAATGGCAGTGACATGTTTAAGGGGTCAGTCCCTCCTAGGAGCAAAGTGTACTAATGGCAGTGACATGGTTAAGGGGTCAGTCCCTCCTAGGGGCAAAGTGTACTAATGGCAGTGACATGGTTAAGGGGTCAGTCCCTCCTAGGGGCAAAGTGTACTAATGGCAGTGACATGGTTAAGGGATCAGTCCCTCCTAGGGGCAAATTGTACTAATGGCAGTGACATGGTTAAGGGGCCAGTCCCTCCTAGGGGCAAAGTGTACTAATGGCAGTGACATGGTTAAGGGGTCAGTCCCTCCTAGGGGCAAAGTGTACTAATGGCAGTGACATGGTTAAGGGGTCAGTCCCTCCTAGGGGCAAAGTGTACTAATGGCAGTGACATGGTTAAGGGGTCAGTCCCTCCTAGGGGCAAAGTGTACTAATGGCAGTGACATGGTTAAGGGGCCAGTCCCTCCTAGGGGCAAAGTGTACTAATGGCAGTGACATGGTTAAGGGGTCAGTCCCTCCTAGGGGCAAAGTGTACTAATGGCAGTGACATGGTTAAGGGGTCAGTCCCTCCTAGGGGCAAAGTGTACTAATGGCAGTGACATGGTTAAGGGATCAGTCCCTCCTAGGGGCAAATTGTACTAATGGCAGTGACATGGTTAAGGGGCCAGTCCCTCCTAGGGGCAAAGTGTACTAATGGCAGTGACATGGTTAAGGGGTCAGTCCCTCCTAGGGGCAAAGTGTACTAATGGCAGTGACATGGTTAAGGGGCCAGTCCCTCCTAGGGGCAAAGTGTACTAATGGCAGTGACATGGTTAAGGGGCCAGTCCCTCCTAGGGGCAAAGTGTACTAATGGCAGTGACATGTTTAAGGGGCCAGTCCCTCCTAGGGGCAAAGTGTACTAATGGCAGTGACATGTTTAAGGGGCCAGTCCCTCCTAGGGGCAAAGTGTACTAATGGCAGTGACATGGTTAAGGGGTCAGTCCCTCCTAGGGGCAAAGTGTACTAATGGCAGTGACATGGTTAAGGGATCAGTCCCTCCTAGGGGCAAATTGTACTAATGGCAGTGACATGGTTAAGGGGCCAGTCCCTCCTAGGGGCAAAGTGTACTAATGGCAGTGACATGGTTAAGGGGCCAGTCCCTCCTAGGGGCAAAGTGTACTAATGGCAGTGACATGGTTAAGGGCTCAGTCCCTCCTAGGGACAAAGAGTACTAATGGCAGTGACATGGTTAAGGGCTCAGTCCCTCCTAGGGACAAAGAGTACTAATGGCAGTGACATGGTTAAGGGGTCAGTCTCTCCTAGGGGCAAAGTGTACTAATGGCAGTGACATGGTTAAGGGGTCAGTCCCTCCTAGGGACAAAGTGTACTAATGGCAGTGACATGGTTAAGGGGCCAGTCCCTCCTAGGGGCAAAGTGTACTAATGGCAGTGACATGTTTAAGGGGTCAGTCCCTCCTAGGAGCAAAGTGTACTAATGGCAGTGACATGGTTAAGGGGTCAGTCCCTCCTAGGGGCAAAGTGTACTAATGGCAGTGACATGGTTAAGGGGTCAGTCCCTCCTAGGGGCAAAGTGTACTAATGGCAGTGACATGGTTAAGGGGTCAGTCCCTCCTAGGGGCAAAGTGTACTAATGGCAGTGACATGGTTAAGGGGCCAGTCCCTCCTAGGGGCAAAGTGTACTAATGGCAGTGACATGGTTAAGGGGTCAGTCCCTCCTAGGGGCAAAGTGTACTAATGGCAGTGACATGTTTAAGGGGTCAGTCCCTCCTAGGAGCAAAGTGTACTAATGGCAGTGACATGGTTAAGGGGTCAGTCCCTCCTAGGGGCAAAGTGTACTAATGGCAGTGACATGGTTAAGGGGTCAGTCCCTCCTAGGGGCAAAGTGTACTAATGGCAGTGACATGGTTAAGGGGCCAGTCCCTCCTAGGGGCAAAGTGTACTAATGGCAGTGACATGGTTAAGGGGCCAGTCCCTCCTAGGGGCAAAGTGTACTAATGGCAGTGACATGGTTAAGGGGTCAGTCCCTCCTAGGGGCAAAGTGTACTAATGGCAGTGACATGTTTAAGGGGTCAGTCCCTCCTAGGAGCAAAGTGTACTAATGGCAGTGACATGGTTAAGGGGTCAGTCCCTCCTAGGGGCAAAGTGTACTAATGGCAGTGACATGGTTAAGGGGTCAGTCCCTCCTAGGGGCAAAGTGTACTAATGGCAGTGACATGGTTAAGGGGTCAGTCCTTCCTAGGGGCAAAGTGTACTAATGGCAGTGACATGTTTAAGGGGTCAGTCCCTCCTAGGAGCAAAGTGTACTAATGGCAGTGACATGGTTAAGGGGTCAGTCCCTCCTAGGGGCAAAGTGTACTAATGGCAGTGACATGGTTAAGGGGTCAGTCCCTCCTAGGGGCAAAGTGTACTAATGGCAGTGACATGGTTAAGGGGCCAGTCCCTCCTAGGGGCAAAGTGTACTAATGGCAGTGACATGGTTAAGGGGCCAGTCCCTCCTAGGGGCAAAGTGTACTAATGGCAGTGACATGGTTAAGGGGTCAGTCCCTCCTAGGGGCAAAGTGTACTAATGGCAGTGACATGGTTAAGGGGCCAGTCCCTCCTAGGGGCAAAGTGTACTAATGGCAGTGACATGGTAGAGGGGCCAGTCCCTCCTAAGGGCAAAGTGTACTAATGGCAGTAACATGGTTAAGGGGTCAGTCCCTCCTAGGGGCAAAGTGTACTAATGGCAGTGACATGGTTAAGGGGCCAGTCCCTCCTAGGGGCAAAGTGTACTAATGGCAGTGACATGGTTAAGGGGTCAGTCCCTCCTAGGGGCAAAGTGTACTAATGGCAGTGACATGTTTAAGGGGTCAGTCCCTCCTAGGAGCAAAGTGTACTAATGGCAGTGACATGGTTAAGGGGTCAGTCCCTCCTAGGGGCAAAGTGTACTAATGGCAGTGACATGTTTAAGGGGCCGGTCCCTCCTAGGGGCAAAGTGTACTAATGGCAGTGACATGGTTAAGGGGTCAGTCCCTCCTAGGGGCAAAGTGTACTAATGGCAGTGACATGGTTAAGGGGTCAGTCCCTCCTAGGAGCAAAGTGTACTAATGGCAGTGACATGGTTAAGGGGCCAGTCCCTCCTAGGGGCAAAGTGTACTAATGGCAGTGACATGGTTAAGGGGGTCAGTCCCTCCTAGGGGCAAAGTGTACTAATGGCAGTGACATGGTTAAGGGGCCAGTCCCTCCTAGGGGCAAAGTGTACTAATGGCAGTGACAGGGTTAAGGGGTGACACCTGGTTGAGTGTTGCCCATGTTACCCACATGTTGCACACATGGTACCTGAGGAAGAGCATGTCGTCAGAGTACAGCCCGTTTATCACCCCGCTCTCCTTCTCCAGGGCCAGCATACTGATGTGAAGCTTCTTGGCGTCCAGGAAATCTAAGATCAGTTTGGTTATTTCCGCCTCCTTCACGTTCACCGTCTCCTCCGCCGTCATTTTGACGGCCTTCAAACAAAGAGAGAAGGAAAATCTCAGGAATGAAACAGTACGGCAAAAATGCCGGCGTCTTATATTACTTCCCCCCACCCCCCAAAGGGGGAGATACGGGGCAAATTAGAATTATGATGTTAAAGTCAATTTACTGTTAGGTCTCCCTAAATCACAGTTGTAAGGTGTTTTGCATCAATGATGCCGAATGTCTGCTAAATTTATAGGGAGCCGTTAGGTGGGGAGGAGGGGGGGAAAGAATTGTAGGGGAGCCGTTGGGGGGGGGGGGGCAGTTTTAGGGGAGCCGTTAGGTGGAAGGGGGGGGGACAGTTTTAGGGGAGCCGTTAGGTGGAGGGGGGGGGAGAGCTGTAGAGGAGCCGTTAGGGGGGGGGAGAGCTGTAGGGGAGGCGTTAGGGAGGAAGAGCTGTAGGGGAGGCGTTAGGGGGGAAGAGCTGTAGGGGAGGCGTTAGGGGGGAAGAGCTGTAGGGGAGGCGTTAGGGGGGAAGAGCTGTAGGGGAGGCGTTAGGGGGACAGAGCTGTAGGGGAGGCGTTAGGGGGGAAGAGCTGTAGGGGAGGCGTTAGGGAGGAAGAGCTGTAGGGGAGGCGTTAGGGAGGAAGAGCTGTAGGGGAGGCGTTAGGGGGGAAGAGCTGTAGGGGAGGCGTTAGGGAGGAAGAGCTGTAGTGGAGGCGTTAGGGGGGAAGAGCTGTAGGGGAGGCGTTAGGGAGGAAGAGCTGTAGGGGAGGCGTTAGGGGGGAAGAGCTGTAGGGGAGGCGTTAGGGGGAAGAGCTGTAGGGGAGGCGTTAGGGGGGAAGAGCTGTAGGGGAGGCGTTAGGGGGGAAGAGCTGTAGGGGAGGCGTTAGGGAGGAAGAGCTGTAGGGGAGGCGTTAGGGGGGAAGAGCTGTAGGGGAGGCGTTAGGGAGGAAGAGCTGTAGGGGAGGCGTTAGGGGGGAAGAGTTGGAGGGGAGGCGTTAGGGAGGAAGAGCTGTAGGGGAGGCGTTAGGGGGGAAGAGTTGGAGGGGAGGCGTTAGGGAGGAAGAGCTGTAGGGGAGGCGTTAGGGAGGAAGAGCTGTAGGGGAGGCGTTAGTGGGGAAGAGCTGTAGGGGAGGCGTTAGGGAGTAAGGTTGTAGGGGAGGCGTTAGGGGGGAAAGAGCTGTAGGGGAGGCGTTAGGGGGTGAAGAGCTGTAGGGGAGGCGTTAGGGAGGAAGAGCTGTAGGGGAGGCGTTAGGGAGGAAGAGCTGTAGGGGAAACGTTAGGGAGGAAGAGCTGAAGGGGAGGCGTTGGGGAGGAAAAGCTGTAGGGGAGGCGAGAGGGAGGAAGAGCTGTAGGGGAGACGTTAGGGGGGAAGAGCTGTAGGGGAGGCGTTAGGGGGGAAGAGCTGTAGGGGAGGCGTTAGGGAGGAAGAGCTGTAGGGGAGGCGTTAGGGGGGAAGAGCTGTAGGGGAGGCGTTAGGGGGAAGAGCTGTAGGGGAGGCGTTAGGGGGGAAGGGCTATAGGGGAGGCGTTAGGGGGGGAAGAGCTGTAGGGGAGGCGAGAGGGAGGAAGAGCTGTAGGTGAGGCGTTAGGGGGGAAGAGCTGTAGGGGAGGCGTTAGGGGGGGAAGAGCTGTAGGGGAGGCGAGAGGGAGGAAGAGCTGTAGGGGAGACGTTAGGGGGGCAGAGCTGTAGGGGAGGCGTTAGGGGGGAAGAGCTGTAGGGGAGGCGTTAGGGAGGAAGAGCTGTAGGGGAGGCGTTAGGGGGGAAGGTTGTAGGGGAGGCGTTAGGGAGGAAGAGCTGTAGGGGAGGCGTTAGGGAGGAAGAGCTGTAGGGGAGGCGTTGGGGAGGAAAAGCTGTAGGGGAGGCGAGAGGGAGGAAGAGCTGTAGGGGAGGCGTTAGGGGGGGAAGAGCTGTAGGGGAGGCGTTAGGGGGGGAAGAGCTGTAAGGGAAGCGTTAGGGGGGAAGTGCTGTAGGGGAGGCGTTAGGGGGGAAGAGCTGTAGGGGAGGCTTTAGGGGGGAAGAGCTGTAGGGGAGGCGTTAGGGGGGGAAGAGCTGTAGGGGAAGCGTTAGGGGGGAAGTGCTGTAGGGGAGGCGTTAGGGAGGAAGAGCTGTAGGGGAGGTGTTAGGGAGGAAGAGCTGTAGGGGAGGCGTTAGGGGGGAAGAGCTGCAGGGGAGGCGTTAGGGGGGAGAGCTGTAGGGGAGGCGTTAGGGGGGAAGAGCTGTAGGGGAGGCGTTAGGGGGGAAGAGCTGTAGGGGAGGCGTTAGGGAGGAAGAGATGTAGGGGAGGCGTTAGGGAGGAAGAGCTGTAGGGGAGGCGTTAGGGGGGAAGAGCTGTAGGGGAGGCGTTAGGGGGGAAGAGCTGTAGGGGAGGCGTTAGGGGGGAAGAGCTGTAGGGGAGGCGTTAGGGGGGAAGAGCTGTAGGGGAGGCGTTAGGGGGGAAGAGCTGTAGGGGAGGCGTTAGGGGGGAAGAGCTGTAGGGGAGGCGTTAGGGAGGAAGAGCTGTAGGGGAGGCGTTAGGGGGGAAGAGCTGTAGGGGAGGCGTTAGGGGGGAAGAGCTGTAGGGGAGGTGTTAGGGAGGAAGAGCTGTAGGGGAGGCGTTAGGGGGGAAGAGCTGCAGGGGAGGCGTTAGGGGGGAGAGCTGTAGGGGAGGCGTTAGGGGGGAAGAGCTGTAGGGGAGGCGTTAGGGAGGAAGAGATGTAGGGGAGGCGTTAGGGAGGAAGAGCTGTAGGGGAGGCGTTAGGGGGGAAGAGCTGTAGGGGAGGCGTTAGGGAGGAAGAGCTGTAGGGGAGGCGTTAGGGGGGAAGAGCTGTAGGGGAGGCGTTAGGGGGGAAGAGCTGTAGGGGAGGCGTTAGGGAGGAAGAGCTGTAGAGGAGGCGTTAGGGGGGAAGAGCTGTAGGGGAGGCGTTAGGGAGGAAGAGCTGTAGGGGAGGCGTTAGGGGGGAAGGTTGTAGGGGAGGCGTTAGGGAGGAAGAGCTGTAGGGGAGGCGTTAGGGGGAAGAGCTGTAGGGGAGGCGTTAGGGAGGAAGAGCTGTAGGGGAGGCGTTAGGGGGGAAGAGCTGTAGGGGAGGCGTTAGGGGGGAAGAGCTGTAGGGGAGGCGTTAGGGGGGAAGAGCTGTAGGGGAGGCGTTAGTGGGGAAGAGCAGTAGGGGAGGCGTTAGGGAGGAAGAGCTGTAGGGGAGGCGTTAGGGAGGAAGAGCTGTAGGGGAGGCGTTAGGGGGGAAGAGCTGTAGGGAAGGCGTTAGGGAGGAAGAGCTGTAGGGGAGGCGTTAGGGGGGAAGAGCTGTAGGGGAGGCGTTAGGGGGGAAGAGCTGTAGGGGAGGCGTTAGGGGGGAAGAGCTGTAGGGGAGGCGTTAGTGGGAAAGAGCAGTAGGGGAGGCGTTAGGGAGGAAGAGCTGTAGGGGAGGCGTTAGGGAGGAAGAGCTGTAGGGGAGGCGTTAGGGATGAAGAGCTGTAGGGGAGGCGTTAGGGGGGAAGAGCTGTAGGGGAGGCGTTAGGGAGGAAGAGCTGTAGGGGAGGCGTTAGGGGGGAAGAGCTGTAGGGGAGGCGTTAGTGGGGAAGAGCAGTAGGGGAGGCGTTAGGGAGGAAGAGCTGTAGGGGAGGCGTTAGGGGGGGAAGAGCTGTAGGGGAAGCGTTAGGGGGGAAGTGCTGTAGGGGAGGCGTTAGGGAGGAAGAGCTGTAGGGGAGGCGTTAGGGAGGAAGAGCTGTAGGGGAGGCGTTAGTGGGGAAGAGCTGTAGGGGAGGCGTTAGTGGGGAAGAGCTGTAGGGGAGGCGTTAGGGAGGAAGAGCTGTAGGGGAGGCGTTAGTGGGGAAGAGCTGTAGGGGAGGCGTTAGGGGGGGAAGAGCTGTAGGGGAGGCGTTAGGGGGGAAGAGCTGTAGGGGAGGCGTTAGGGGGGAAGAGCTGTAGGGGAGGCGTTAGGGAGGAAGAGCTGTAGGGGAGGCGTTAGGGGGGGAAGAGCTGTAGGGGAGGCGTTAGGGGGGAAGAGCTGTAGGGGAGGCGTTAGGGAGGAAGAGCTGTAGGGGAGGCGTTAGGGGGAAGAGCTGTAGGGGAGGCGTTAGGGGGAAGAGCTGTAGGGGAGGCGTTAGGGAGGAAGAGCTGTAGGGGAGGCGTTAGGGGGAAGAGCTGTAGGGGAGGCGTTAGGGGGGAAGAGCTGTAGGGGAGGCGTTAGGGAGGAAGAGCTGTAGGGGAGGCGTTAGGGGGGAAGGTTGTAGGGGAGGCGTTAGGGAGGAAGAGCTGTAGGGGAGGCGTTAGGGAGGAAGAGCTGTAGGGGAGGCGTTTGGGAGGAAAAGCTGTAGGGGAGGCGAGAGGGAGGAAGAGCTGTAGGGGAGGCGTTAGGGGGGGAAGAGCTGTAGGGGAGGCGTTAGGGGGGGAAGAGCTGTAAGGGAAGCGTTAGGGGGGAAGTGCTGTAGGGGAGGCGTTAGGGGGGAAGAGCTGTAGGGGAGGCTTTAGGGGGGAAGAGCTGTAGGGGAGGCGTTAGGGGGGGAAGAGCTGTAGGGGAAGCGTTAGGGGGGAAGTGCTGTAGGGGAGGCGTTAGGGAGGAAGAGCTGTAGGGGAGGTGTTAGGGAGGAAGAGCTGTAGGGGAGGCGTTAGGGGGGAAGAGCTGCAGGGGAGGCGTTAGGGGGAGAGCTGTAGGGGAGGCGTTAGGGGGGAAGAGCTGTAGGGGAGGCGTTAGGGAGGAAGAGATGTAGGGGAGGCGTTAGGGAGGAAGAGCTGTAGGGGAGGCGTTAGGGGGGAAGAGCTGTAGGGGAGGCGTTAGGGGGGAAGAGCTGTAGGGGAGGCGTTAGGGAGGAAGAGCTGTAGGGGAGGCGTTAGGGGGGAAGAGCTGTAGGGGAGGCGTTAGGGGGGGGAGAGCTGTAGGGGAGGCGTTAGGGAGGAAGAGCTGTAGGGGAGGCGTTAGGGGGGAAGAGCTGTAGGGGAGGCGTTAGGGGGGAAGAGCTGTAGGGGAGGCGTTAGGGGGGAAGAGCTGTAGGGGAGGCGTTAGGGAGGAAGAGCTGTAGGGGAGGCGTTAGAGAGGAAGAACTGTAGGGGAGGCGTTAGGGGGGGAAGGTTGTAGGGGAGGCGTTAGGGAGGAAGAGCTGTAGGGGAGGCGTTAGGGAGGAAGAGCTGTAGGGGAGGCGTTAGGGAGGAAGGTTGTAGGGGAGGCGTTAGGGAGGAAGAGCTGTAGGGGAGGCGTTAGGGAGGAAGAGCTGTAGGGGAGGCGTTAGGGATGAAGAGCTGTAGGGGAGGCGTTAGGGGGGAAGAGCTGTAGGGAGGCGTTAGGGGGGAAGAGCTGTAGGGAGGCGTTAGGGAGGAAGAGCTGTAGGGGAGGCGTTAGTGGGGAAGAGCTGTAGGGGAGGCGTTAGGGGGGAAGAGCTGTAGGGGAGGCGTTAGGGGGGAAGAGCTGTAGGGGAGGAGTTAGGGGGAGGCGTTAGGGGGGGAAGAGCTGTAGGGGAGGCGTTAGGGGGGAAGAGCTGTAGGGGAGGCGTTAGGGAGGAAGAGCTGTAGTGGAGGCGTTAGGGGGGGAAGAGCTGTAGGGGAGGCGTTAGGGAGGAAGAGCTGTAGGGGAGGCGTTAGGGGGGAAGGTTGTAGGGGAGGCGTTAGGGAGGAAGAGCTGTAGGGGAGGCGTTAGGGGGGAAGAGTTGGAGGGGAGGCGTTAGGGAGGAAGAGCTGTAGGGGAGGCGTTAGGGGGGAAGAGTTGGAGGGGAGGCGTTAGGGAGGAAGAGCTGTAGGGGAGGCGTTAGGGAGGAAGAGCTGTAGGGGAGGCGTTAGTGGGGAAGAGATGTAGGGGAGGCGTTAGGGAGGAAGGTTGTAGGGGAGGCGTTAGGGGGGGGAAGAGCTGTAGGGGAGGCGTTAGGGAGGAAGAGCTGTAGGGGAGGCGTTAGGGAGGAAGAGCTGTAGGGGAGGCGTTAGGGAGGAAGAGCTGTAGGGGAGGCGTTAGGGAGGAAGAGCTGTAGGGGAGGTGAGAGGGAGGAAGAGCTGTAGGGGAGGCGTTAGGGGGGGAAGAGCTGTAGGGGAGGCGTTAGGGGGGAAGAGCTGTAGGGGAGGCGTTAGGGGGGAAGAGCTGTAGGGGAGGCGAGAGGGAGGAAGAGCTGTAGGGGAGGCGTTAGGGGGGGAAGAGCTGTAGGGGAGGCGTTAGGGTGGGAGAGCTGTAGGGGAGGCGTTAGGGGGGGAAGAGCTGTAGGGGAGGCGTTAGGGAGGAAGAGCTGTAGGGGAAGCGTTAGGGGGGAAGAGCTGTAGGGGAGGCGTTAGGGGGGGAGAGCTGTAGGGGAGGCGTTAGGGGGGAAGAGCTGTAGGGGAGGCGTTAGGGAGGAAGAGATGTAGGGGAGGCGTTAGGGAGGAAGAGCTGTAGGGGAGGCGTTAGGGGGGAAGAGCTGTAGGGGAGGCGTTAGGGGGGAAGAGCTGTAGGCGAGGCGTTAGGGAGGAAGAGCTGTAGGGGAGGCGTTAGAGAGGAAGAACTGTAGGGGAGGCGTTAGGGGGGGAAGGTTGTAGGGGAGGCGTTAGGGAGGAAGAGCTGTAGGGGATTCGTTAGGGAGGAAGAGCTGTAGGGGAGGCGTTAGGGGGGAAGGTTGTAGGGGAGGCGTTAGGGAGGAAGAGCTGTAGGGGAGGCGTTAGGGGGAAGAGCTGTAGGGGAGGCGTTAGGGAGGAAGAGCTGTAGGGGAGGCGTTAGGGGGGAAGAGCTGTAGGGGAGGCGTTAGGGGGGAAGAGCTGTAGGGGAGGCGTTAGGGGGGAAGAGCTGTAGGGGAGGCGTTAGTGGGGAAGAGCAGTAGGGGAGGCGTTAGGGAGGAAGAGCTGTAGGGGAGGCGTTAGGGAGGAAGAGCTGTAGGGGAGGCGTTAGGGGGGAAGAGCTGTAGGGGAGGCGTTAGGGAGGAAGAGCTGTAGGGGAGGCGTTAGGGGGAAGAGCTGTAGGGGAGGCGTTAGGGAGGAAGAGCTGTAGGGGAGGCGTTAGGGGGGAAGAGCTGTAGGGGAGGCGTTAGGGGGGAAGAGCTGTAGGGGAGGCGTTAGGGGGGAAGAGCTGTAGGGGAGGCGTTAGTGGGAAAGAGCAGAAGGGGAGGCGTTAGGGAGGAAGAGTTGTAGGGGAGGCGTTAGGGAGGAAGAGCTGTAGGGGAGGCGTTAGGGATGAAGAGCTGTAGGGGAGGCGTTAGGGGGGAAGAGCTGTAGGGGAGGCGTTAGGGAGGAAGAGCTGTAGGGGAGGCGTTAGGGGGGAAGAGCTGTAGGGGAGGCGTTAGTGGGGAAGAGCAGTAGGGGAGGCGTTAGGGAGGAAGAGCTGTAGGGGAGGCGTTAGGGGGGGAAGAGCTGTAGGGGAAGCGTTAGGGGGGAAGTGCTGTAGGGGAGGCGTTAGGGAGGAAGAGCTGTAGGGGAGGCGTTAGGGAGGAAGAGCTGTAGGGGAGGCGTTAGTGGGGAAGAGCTGTAGGGGAGGCGTTAGTGGGGAAGAGCTGTAGGGGAGGCGTTAGGGAGGAAGAGCTGTAGGGGAGGCGTTAGTGGGGAAGAGCTGTAGGGGAGGCGTTAGGGGGGGAAGAGCTGTAGGGGAGGCGTTAGGCGGGAAGAGCTGTAGGGGAGGCGTTAGGGGGGAAGAGCTGTAGGGGAGGCGTTAGGGAGGAAGAGCTGTAGGGGAGGCGTTAGGGGGGGAAGAGCTGTAGGGGAGGCGTTAGGGGGGAAGAGCTGTAGGGGAGGTGTTAGGGAGGAAGAGCTGTAGGGGAGGCGTTAGGGGGGAAGAGCTGTAGGGGAGGCGTTAGGGGGGGAGAGCTGTAGGGGAGGCGTTAGGGAGGAAGAGCTGTAGGGGAGGCGTTAGGGGGGAAGAGCTGTAGGGGAGGCGTTAGGGGGGAAGAGCTGTAGGGGAGGCGTTAGGGGGGAAGAGCTGTAGGGGAGGCGTTAGGGAGGAAGAGCTGTAGGGGAGGCGTTAGAGAGGAAGAACTGTAGGGGAGGCGTTAGGGGGGGAAGGTTGTAGGGGAGGCGTTAGGGAGGAAGAGCTGTAGGGGAGGCATTAGGGGGAAGAGCTGTAGGGGAGGCGTTAGGGGGAAGAGCTGTAGGGGAGGCGTTAGGGAGGAAGAGCTGTAGGGGAGGCGTTAGGGGGAAGAGCTGTAGGGGAGGCGTTAGGGGGGAAGAGCTGTAGGGGAGGCGTTAGGGAGGAAGAGCTGTAGGGGAGGCGTTAGGGGGGAAGGTTGTAGGGAGGAAGAGCTGTAGGGGAGGCGTTAGGGAGGAAGAGCTGTAGGGGAGGCGTTTGGGAGGAAAAGCTGTAGGGGAGGCGAGAGGGAGGAAGAGCTGTAGGGGAGGCGTTAGGGGGGGAAGAGCTGTAGGGGAGGCGTTAGGGGGGGAAGAGCTGTAAGGGAAGCGTTAGGGGGGAAGTGCTGTAGGGGAGGCGTTAGGGGGGAAGAGCTGTAGGGGAGGCTTTAGGGGGGAAGAGCTGTAGGGGAGGCGTTAGGGGGGGAAGAGCTGTAGGGGAAGCGTTAGGGGGGAAGTGCTGTAGGGGAGGCGTTAGGGAGGAAGAGCTGTAGGGGAGGTGTTAGGGAGGAAGAGCTGTAGGGGAGGCGTTAGGGGGGAAGAGCTGCAGGGGAGGCGTTAGGGGGGAGAGCTGTAGGGGAGGCGTTAGGGGGGAAGAGCTGTAGGGGAGGCGTTAGGGAGGAAGAGATGTAGGGGAGGCGTTAGGGAGGAAGAGATGTAGGGGAAGCGTTAGGGAGGAAGAGCTGTAGGGGAGGCGTTAGGGGGGAAGAGCTGTAGGGGAGGCGTTAGGGGGGAAGAGCTGTAGGGGGAGGCGTTAGGGGGGAAGAGCTGTAGGGGAGGCGTTAGGGGGGAAGAGCTGTAGGGGAGGCGTTAGGGGGGAAGAGCTGTAGGGGAGGCGTTAGGGGGGAAGAGCTGTAGGGGAGGCGTTAGGGGGGAAGAGCTGTAGGGGAGGCGTTAGGGGGGAAGAGCTGTAGGGGAGGCGTTAGGGGGGAAGAGCTGTAGGGGAGGCGTTAGGGGGGAAGAGCTGTAGGGGAGGCGTTAGGGAGGAAGAGCTGTAGGGAAGGCGTTAGGGGGGAAGAGCTGTAGGGGAGGCGTTAGGGGGGAAGAGCTGTAGGGGAGGTGTTAGGGAGGAAGAGCTGTAGGGGAGGCGTTAGGGGGGGAAGAGCTGCAAGGGAGGCGTTAGGGGGGAGAGCTGTAGGGGAGGCGTTAGGGGGGAAGAGCTGTAGGGGAGGCGTTAGGGAGGAAGAGATGTAGGGGAGGCGTTAGGGAGGAAGAGCTGTAGGGGAGGCGTTAGGGGGGAAGAGCTGTAGGGGAGGCGTTAGGGAGGAAGAGCTGTAGGGGAGGCGTTAGGGGGGAAGAGCTGTAGGGGAGGCGTTAGGGGGGAAGAGCTGTAGGGGAGGCGTTAGGGAGGAAGAGCTGTAGAGGAGGCGTTAGGGGGGAAGAGCTGTAGGGGAGGCGTTAGGGAGGAAGAGCTGTAGGGGAGGCGTTAGGGGGGAAGGTTGTAGGGGAGGCGTTAGGGAGGAAGAGCTGTAGGGGAGGCGTTAGGGGGAAGAGCTGTAGGGGAGGCGTTAGGGAGGAAGAGCTGTAGGGGAGGCGTTAGGGGGGAAGAGCTGTAGGGGAGGCGTTAGGGGGGAAGAGCTGTAGGGGAGGCGTTAGGGGGGAAGAGCTGTAGGGGAGGCGTTAGGGGGGAAGAGCTGTAGGGGAGGCGTTAGGGAGGAAGAGCTGTAGGGAAGGCGTTAGGGGGGAAGAGCTGTAGGGGAGGCGTTAGGGGGGAAGAGCTGTAGGGGAGGCGTTAGGGGGGAAGAGCTGTAGGGGAGGTGTTAGGGAGGAAGAGCTGTAGGGGAGGCGTTAGGGGGGAAGAGCTGCAGGGGAGGCGTTAGGGGGGAGAGCTGTAGGGGAGGCGTTAGGGGGGAAGAGCTGTAGGGGAGGCGTTAGGGAGGAAGAGATGTAGGGGAGGCGTTAGGGAGGAAGAGCTGTAGGGGAGGCGTTAGGGGGGAAGAGCTGTAGGGGAGGCGTTAGGGAGGAAGAGCTGTAGGGGAGGCGTTAGGGGGGAAGAGCTGTAGGGGAGGCGTTAGGGGGGAAGAGCTGTAGGGGAGGCGTTAGGGAGGAAGAGCTGTAGAGGAGGCGTTAGGGGGGAAGAGCTGTAGGGGAGGCGTTAGGGAGGAAGAGCTGTAGGGGAGGCGTTAGGGGGGAAGTTTGTAGGGGAGGCGTTAGGGAGGAAGAGCTGTAGGGGAGGCGTTAGGGGGAAGAGCTGTAGGGGAGGCGTTAGGGAGGAAGAGCTGTAGGGGAGGCGTTAGGGGGGAAGAGCTGTAGGGGAGGCGTTAGGGGGGAAGAGCTGTAGGGGAGGCGTTAGGGGGGAAGAGCTGTAGGGGAGGCGTTAGTGGGGAAGAGCAGTAGGGGAGGCGTTAGGGAGGAAGAGCTGTAGGGGAGGCGTTAGGGAGGAAGAGCTGTAGGGGAGGCGTTAGGGGGGAAGAGCTGTAGGGGAGGCGTTAGGGAGGAAGAGCTGTAGGGGAGGCGTTAGGGGGAAGAGCTGTAGGGGAGGCGTTAGGGAGGAAGAGCTGTAGGGGAGGCGTTAGGGGGGAAGAGCTGTAGGGGAGGCGTTAGGGGGGAAGAGCTGTAGGGGAGGCGTTAGGGGGGAAGAGCTGTAGGGGAGGCGTTAGTGGGAAAGAGCAGTAGGGGAGGCGTTAGGGAGGAAGAGCTGTAGGGGAGGCGTTAGGGAGGAAGAGCTGTAGGGGAGGCGTTAGGGAGGAAGAGCTGTAGGGGAGGCGTTAGGGATGAAGAGCTGTAGGGGAGGCGTTAGGGGGGAAGAGCTGTAGGGGAGGCGTTAGGGAGGAAGAGCTGTAGGGGAGGCGTTAGGGGGGAAGAGCTGTAGGGGAGGCGTTAGGGGGGAAGAGCAGTAGGGGAGGCGTTAGGGAGGAAGAGCTGTAGGGGAGGCGTTAGGGGGGGAAGAGCTGTAGGGGAAGCGTTAGGGGGGAAGTGCTGTAGGGGAGGCGTTAGGGAGGAAGAGCTGTAGGGGAGGCGTTAGGGAGGAAGAGCTGTAGGGGAAGCGTTAGTGGGGAAGAGCTGTAGGGGAGGCGTTAGTGGGGAAGAGCTGTAGGGGAGGCGTTAGGGAGGAAGAGCTGTAGGGGAGGCGTTAGTGGGGAAGAGCTGTAGGGGAGGCGTTAGGGGGGGAAGAGCTGTAGGGGAGGCGTTAGGGGGGAAGAGCTGTAGGGGAGGCGTTAGGGGGGAAGAGCTGTAGGGGAGGCGTTAGGGAGGAAGAGCTGTAGGGGAGGCGTTAGGGGGGGAAGAGCTGTAGGGGAGGCGTTAGGGGGGAAGAGCTGTAGGGGAGGTGTTAGGGAGGAAGAGCTGTAGGGGAGGCGTTAGGGGGGAAGAGCTGTAGGGGAGGCGTTAGGGGGGGAGAGCTGTAGGGGAGGCGTTAGGGAGGAAGAGCTGTAGGGGAGGCGTTAGGGGGGAAGAGCTGTAGGGGAGGCGTTAGGGGGGAAGAGCTGTAGGGGAGGCGTTAGGGGGGAAGAGCTGTAGGGGAGGCGTTAGGGAGGAAGAGCTGTAGGGGAGGCGTTAGAGAGGAAGAACTGTAGGGGAGGCGTTAGGGGGGGAAGGTTGTAGGGGAGGCGTTAGGGAGGAAGAGCTGTAGGGGAGGCGTTAGGGAGGAAGAGCTGTAGGGGAGGCGTTAGGGAGGAAGGTTGTAGGGGAGGCGTTAGGGAGGAAGAGCTGTAGGGGAGGCGTTAGGGAGGAAGAGCTGTAGGGGAGGCGTTAGGGATGAAGAGCTGTAGGGGAGGCGTTAGGGAGGAAGAGCTGTAGGGGAGGCGTTAGGGAGGAAGAGCTGTAGGGGAGGCGTTAGGGATGAAGAGCTGTAGGGGAGGCGTTAGGGGGGAAGAGCTGTAGGGAGGCGTTAGGGGGGAAGAGCTGTAGGGAGGCGTTAGGGAGGAAGAGCTGTAGGGGAGGCGTTAGTGGGGAAGAGCTGTAGGGGAGGCGTTAGGGGGGAAGAGCTGTAGGGGAGGCGTTAGGGGGGAAGAGCTGTAGGGGAGGAGTTAGGGGGAAGGTTGTAGGGGAGGCGTTAGGGAGGAAGAGCTGTAGGGGAGGCGTTAGGGGGGGAAGAGCTGTAGGGGAGGCGTTAGGGGGGAAGAGCTGTAGGGGAGGCGTTAGGGGGGGAAGAGCTGTAGTGGAGGCGTTAGGGGGGGAAGAGCTGTAGGGGAGGCGTTAGGGAGGAAGAGCTGTAGGGGAGGCGTTAGGGGGGAAGGTTGTAGGGGAGGCGTTAGGGAGGAAGAGCTGTAGGGGAGGCGTTAGGGGGGAAGAGTTGGAGGGGAGGCGTTAGGGAGGAAGAGCTGTAGGAAAGGCGTTAGGGGGGGAAGAGTTGGAGGGGAGGCGTTAGGGAGGAAGAGCTGTAGGGGAGGCGTTAGGGAGGAAGAGCTGTAGGGGAGGCGTTAGTGGGGAAGAGCTGTAGGGGAGGCGTTAGGGAGGAAGGTTGTAGGGGAGGCGTTAGGGGGGGGAAGAGCTGTAGGGGAGGCGTTAGGGAGGAAGAGCTGTAGGGGAGGCGTTAGGGAGGAAGAGCTGTAGGGGAGGCGTTAGGGAGGAAGAGCTGTAGGGGAGGCGTTAGGGAGGAAGAGCTGTAGGGGAGGTGAGAGGGAGGAAGAGCTGTAGGGGAGGCGTTAGGGGGGGAAGAGCTGTAGGGGAGGCGTTAGGGGGGAAGAGCTGTAGGGGAGGCGTTAGGGGGGAAGAGCTGTAGGGGAGGCGAGAGGGAGGAAGAGCTGTAGGGGAGGCGTTAGGGGGGGAAGAGCTGTAGGGGAGGCGTTAGGGTGGGAGAGCTGTAGGGGAGGCGTTAGGGGGGGAAGAGCTGTAGGGGAGGCGTTAGGGAGGAAGAGCTGTAGGGGAAGCGTTAGGGGGGAAGAGCTGTAGGGGAGGCGTTAGGGGGGGAGAGCTGTAGAGGAGGCGTTAGGGGGGAAGAGCTGTAGGGGAGGCGTTAGGGAGGAAGAGATGTAGGGGAGGCGTTAGGGAGGAAGAGCTGTAGGGGAGGCGTTAGGGGGGAAGAGCTGTAGGGGAGGCGTTAGGGGGGAAGAGCTGTAGGGGAGGCGTTAGGGAGGAAGAGCTGTAGGGGAGGCGTTAGGGATGAAGAGCTGTAGGGGAGGCGTTAGAGAGGAAGAACTGTAGGGGAGGCGTTAGGGGGGGAAGGTTGTAGGGGAGGCGTTAGGGAGGAAGAGCTGTAGGGGAGGCGTTAGGGAGGAAGAGCTGTAGGGGAGGCGTTAGGGAGGAAGGTTGAAGGGGAGGCGTTAGGGAGGAAGAGCTGTAGGGGAGGCGTTAGGGAGGAAGAGCTGTAGGGGAGGCGTTAGGGAGGAAGAGCTGTAGGGGAGGCGTTAGGGATGAAGAGCTGTAGGGGAGGCGTTAGGGGGGAAGAGCTGTAGGGGAGGCGTTAGGGAGGAAGAGCTGTAGGGGAGGCGTTAGTGGGGAAGAGCTGTAGGGGAGGTGTTAGGGGGGAAGAGCTGTAGGGGAGGAGTTAGGGGGGAAGGTTGTAGGGGAGGCGTTAGGGAGGAAGAGCTGTAGGGGAGGCGTTAGGGGGGGAAGAGCTGTAGGGGGGGCGTTAGGGGGGGCGAGCTGTAGGGGAGGCGTTAGGGGGGAAGAGCTGTAGGGGAGGCGTTAGGGAGGAAGAGCTGTAGGGGAGGCGTTAGGGGGGGAAGAGCTGTAGGGGAGGCGTTAGGGAGGAAGAGCTGTAGGGGAGGCGTTAGGGGGGAAGGTTGTAGGGGAGGCGTTAGGGAGGAAGAGCTGTAGGGGAGGCGTTAGGGGGGAAGAGTTGGAGGGGAGGCGTTAGGGAGGAAGAGCTGTAGGGGAGGCGTTAGGGGGGAAGAGTTGGAGGGGAGGCGTTAGGGAGGAAGAGCTGTAGGGGAGGCGTTAGGGAGGAAGAGCTGTAGGGGAGGCTTTAGTGGGGAAGAGCTGTAGGGGAGGCGTTAGGGAGGAAGGTTGTAGGGGAGGCGTTAGGGGGGAAGAGCTGTAGGGGAGGCGTTAGGGAGGAAGAGCTGTAGGGGAGGCGTTAGGGAGGAAGAGCTGTAGGGGAGGCGTTAGGGAGGAAGAGCTGTAGGGGAGGCGTTAGGGAGGAAGAGCTGTAGGGGAGGTGAGAGGGAGGAAGAGCTGTAGGGGAGGCGTTAGGGGGGGAAGAGCTGTAGGGGAGGCGAGAGGGAGGAAGAGCTGTAGGGGAGACGTTAGGGGGGAAGAGCTGTAGGGGAGGCGTTAGGGGGGAAGAGCTGTAGGGGAGGCGTTAGGGTGGGAGAGCTGTAGGGGAGGCGTTAGGGGGGGAAGAGCTGTAGGGGAGGCGTTAGGGAGGAAGAGCTGTAGGGGAAGCGTTAGGGGGGAAGAGCTGTAGGGGAGGCGTTAGGGTGGGAGAGCTGTAGGGGAGGCGTTAGGGGGGGAAGAGCTGTAGGGGAGGCGTTAGGGGGGAAGAGCTGTAGGGGAGGCGTTAGGGTGGGAGAGCTGTAGGGGAGACGTTAGGGTGGGAGAACTGTAGGGGGGGCGTTAGGGTGGGAGAGCTTTAGGGGAGGCGTTAGGGAGGAAGAGCTGTAGGGGAGTCGTTAGGGAGGAAGAGCTGTAGGGGAGGCGTTAGGGTGGGAGAGCTGTAGGGGAGGCGTTAGGGTGGGAGAGCTGTAGGGGAGGCGTTAGGGTGGGAGAGCTGTAGGGGAGGCGTTAGGGTGGGAGAGCTGTAGGGGAGGCGTTAGGGTGGGAGAGCTGTAGGGGAGGCGTTAGGGTGGGAGAGCTGTAGGGGAGGCGTTAGGGTGGGAGAGCTGTAGGGGAGGCGTTGCTCTGCATGATATTACAATAGGATGTATCACAGTTTGCATGTAGGATTAATGTTCTCACGCTTTGTTCCATTAAACCCCCAGGTCTGTGCTGCTGTAATAACCTCCGTCTCCAAGAGACTGACATCAGACAGCAGAAACCCAACACAAGTCTCATACACGCCAGCAGCACAGATTGATGTGAAACAAATGTCTTGTACAATATCAAACAGCAAACGGCACCCACCGTAAAGACCTATGTTTCTAAGTTATAAAATATCTTTATGAATTGCTGGCAAGGTACAACACAAAGTGAGTTTAACAGGACTACAGACATTTTATTTGTAAACCTCGTTATCTGGCTAAAGCTCTTTAAAGCTGCAGAGCAAGCAATATCCTGTGTTTGTATTTAATAAATCAGTTCTGTGCTATGTGAAAATACTTGTTTTTTTTTTGTTCTTTTAACAACTCTGAATGGCATTTTTTATGTATTATATTGTAAGAAGCATTTTTTGTTTCTATAGCATTCATTTACAAAGTCACATCCCCTTCCTCTTCTGAAACAGGCTCTGGCACGCCCCTTTTTGAGCCCTGCCCTCTCTCTCTCTAGCAGTGCACCAATTGTATCTAGTGACTGCCTGGTCACATGATCTTCCCCACAGAACTGCAGCATCTTTGGTCCTCTTCTGCTGCACCGACTGCCATTTAGTGAACCCTGAGCTGAATCTTCACCGATCGATCACAGGATAACGGACCGATCGGCAACTTAGCTAATTACTTTTTGTGTGGATTGTATTGATGCACATATTAAAGGGGGTGCAGGTAGCAGCTCCGGCTGATCTAGTTTGGGCTAACATAATGGTGGCTTCAATGTCCCGCGACTTGTGGGCCAATAGAAAGTGGTGCCGTCATCCCTTGAGGCTTCCTATTGACCGGTGTGACAGCAGGACATTGAAACAGCAGAGACACGCCGGCACCACTTTGGAGGTTAGTATCTCGGGGAGCAGGGGCTCCCAAAGCTGAAATCAACGCGGCTCAGCTCCGGAGACCCCCTGCTTCAATTCTATTCAAAAAAGGTATTTAAAACCCACAAAGTTCCCAGGAGTGCTGCTTTAAACAAAATCCCCTTTCAAGTACAAAAATGAACAAGCCTATAGTTAAAGCAGCAAAGATCTCCCAGAATCCTACAGGAGATTAACTCGCATAATGTTAGTATCTTTCCCTGAGTATTGTTATCATCGCCAACATACTCAGCAGCGCTGTACAATGGGGGGTGCAGAGTGATGTACATTACAGAAACAGATTGACAGATACAGGAGGTAATGAGGGTCCTGATCCGGAGAGCTTGCAATCTAGAGGGGATAAGGGGCAATGTACGAACAAAAGGTAACGTGGCTGCTCATTGTGGGACGGAGTATAAATCAGGATGGAGTATGGTCCCGCCGCTCAGCTGGTCCCATTAATGTTTGTGTGGATGTTAGGGGTGTTAGCATTGAGTTTGGCCCTGCCGCACAGCTGTCCCAATGGGGTTGGAGGGGGAGAGTTGGATGTTGGGGGTGTTAGCATTGAGTTTGGCCCTGCCGCACAGCTGTCCCAATGGGGCTGGAGGGGGAGAGTTGGATGTTGGGGGGATGACAGATTGGCCTACATGAGAATGTGGGGTATCAAGGAGTATAAATGCCTGACAGCTGGGGGAGAGTCTGATGGTGCGAGGCAGCGAATGCCAGAGAGAGGGGGCAGCGCGGGAGACGTCTTGTATGCGGGAGTGAGGGGGGAATAAGGCAGGAGGGGAGGTGGATGTTATGGGCAGAACGGAGGGGGCGTTTAGGGATATATTTGGGGGTGAGGGCTGAGATGTAAGGGGGGGGGGGCACATTGCTGAGAGCTCTGTAAGTCACAGCTAGGGTTTTACATTGGGAAGCCAGGGTGGGGAGTGCAGCGATGAGTGCGGCAGAGGAGTCTGGGAAGCCAGGGTGGGGAGTGGAGCGGTGAGTGAGGTGGAGGAGTCTGGAAAGCCAGGGTGGGGAGTGCAGCGGTGAGTGAGGTGGAGGAGTCTTGGAAGCCAGTGTGGGGAGTGGAGCGGTGAGTGAGGTGGAGGAGTCTTGGAAGCCAGTGTGGGGAGTGGAGCGGTGAGTGAGGTGGAGGAGTCTGGGAAGCTAGGGTGGGGAGTGGAGCGGTGAGTGAGGTGGAGAAGTCTGGGAAGCCAGGGTGGGGAGTGCAGCGGTGAGTGAGGTGGAGGAGTCTGGGAAGCCAGTGTGGGGAGTGGAGCGGTGAGTGAGGTGGAGGAGTCTGGAAAGCCAGGGTGGGGAGTGCAGCGGTGAGTGAGGTGGAGGAGTCTTGGAAGCCAGTGTGGGGAGTGGAGCGGTGAGTGAGGTGGAGGAGACTTGGAAGCCAGTGTGGGGAGTGGAGCGGTGAGTGAGGTGGAGGAGTCTGGGAAGCTAGGGTGGGGAGTGGAGCGGTGAGTGAGGTGGAGAAGTCTGGGAAGCCAGGGTGGGGAGTGCAGCGGTGAGTGAGGTGGAGGAGTCTTGGAAGCCAGTGTGGGGAGTGGAGCGGTGAGTGAGGTGGAGGAGTCTGGGAAGCAAGGGTGGTGAGTGCAGCGGTGAGTGCGGTAGAGGAGTCTGGGAAGCCAGTGTGGGGAGTGGAGTGGTGAGTGAGGTGGAGTCTGGGAAGCCAGGGTGGGGAGTGCAGCGGTGAGTGAGGTGGAGGAGTCTGGGAAGCCATGGTGGGGAGTGCAGCGGTGAGTGCGGTAGAGGAGTCTAGGAAGCCAGTGTGTGGAGTGCAGCGGTGAGTGAGGTAGAGGAGTCTGGGAAGCCAGGGTGGGGAGTGCAGCGGTGAGTTAGGTGGAGGAGTCTGGGAAGCCAGGGTGGTGAGTGCAGCGGTGAGTGCGGTAGAGGAGTCTGGGAAGCCAGTGTGGGGAGTGGAGCGGTGAGTGAGGTGGAGTCTGGGAAGCCAGGGTGGGGAGTGCAGCGATGAGTGAGGTGGAGGACTCTGGGAAGCCATGGTGGGGAGTGCAGCGGTGAGTGCGGTAGAGGAGTCTGGGAAGCCAGGGTGGGGAGTGGAGCGGTGAGTGAGGTGGAGGAGTCTGGGAAGCTAGTGTGGGGAGTGCAGCGGTGAGTGAGGTGGAGGAGTCTGGGAAGCCAGGGTGGGGAGTGCAGCGGTGAGTACGGTGGAGGAGTCTGGGAAGCCAGTGTGGGGAGTGCAGCGGTGAGTGAGGTGGAGGAGTCTGGGAAGCCAGGGTGGGGAGTGCAGCGGTGAGTGAGGTGGAGGAGTCTGGAAAGCCAGGGTGGGGAGTGCAGCGGTGAGTGAGGTGGAGGAGTCTGGGAAGCCAGGGTGGGGAGTGGAGCGGTGAGTGAGGTGGAGGAGTCTGGGAAGACAGGGTGGGGAGTGGAGCGGTGAGTGCGGTAGAGGAGTCTGGGAAGCCAGTGTGGGGAGTGGAGCGGTGAGTGAGGTAGAGGAGTCTGGGAAGCCAGTGTGGGGAGTGGAGCGGTGAGTGCGGTAGAGGAGTCTGGTAAGCCAGTGTGGGGAGTGGAGCGGTGAGTGAGGTAGAGGAGTATGAGAAGCCAGTGTGGGGAGTGCAGCGGTGAGTGAGGTGGAGGAGTCTGGGAAGCCAGGGTGGGGAGTGCAGCGGTGAGTGAGGTGGAGGAGTCTGGAAAGCCAGGGTGGGGAGTGCAGCGGTGAGTGAGGTGGAGGAGTCTGGGAAGCCAGGGTGGGGAGTGGAGCGGTGAGTGAGGTGGAGGAGTCTGGGAAGACAGGGTGGGGAGTGGAGCGGTGAGTGCGGTAGAGGAGTCTGGGAAGCCAGTGTGGGGAGTGGAGCGGTGAGTGAGGTAGAGGAGTCTGGGAAGCCAGTGTGGGGAGTGGAGCGGTGAGTGCGGTAGAGGAGTCTGGTAAGCCAGTGTGGGGAGTGGAGCGGTGAGTGAGGTAGAGGAGTATGAGAAGCCAGTGTGGGGAGTGCAGCGGTGAGTGAGGTGGAGGAGTCTGGGAAGCCAGGGTGGGGAGTGCAGCGGTGAGTGCGGTAGAGGAGTCTGGGAAGCCAGTGTGGGGAGTGGAGCGGTGAGTGAGGTAGAGGAGTCTGGGAAGCCAGTGTGGGGAGTGCAGCGGTGAGTGAGGTGGAGGAGTCTGGGAAGCCAGGGTGGGGAGTGCAGCGGTGAGTGAGGTGGAGGAGTCTGGGAAGCCAGGGTGGGGAGTGCAGCGGTGAGTGCGGTAGAGGAGTCTGGGAAGCCAGTGTAGGGAGTGCAGCGGTGAGTGAGGTGGAGGAGTCTGGAAAGCCAGGGTGGGGAGTGCAGCGGTGAGTGAGGTGGAGGAGTCTGGGAAGCCAGTGTGGGGAGTGGAGCGGTGAGTGAGGTGGAGGAGTCTGGAAAGCCAGGGTGGGGAGTGCAGCGGTGAGTGAGGTGGAGGAGTCTGGGAAGCCAGGGTGGGGAGTGCAGTGGTGAGTGAGGTGGAGGAGTCTGGGAAGCCAGGGTGGGGAGTGCAGCGGTGAGTGAGGTGGAGGAGTGTGGGAAGCCAGGGCGGTGAGTGATGTGGAGGAGTCTGGGAAGCCAGGGTGGGGAGTGGGGCGGTGAGTGAGGTGGAGGAGTCTGGGAAGCCAGGGTGGGGAGTGGAGCGGTGAGTGCGGTAGAGGAGTCTGGGAAGCCAGGGTGGGGAGTGGAGCGGTGAGTGAGGTGGAGGAGTCTGGGAAGCCAGTGTAGGGAGTGCAGCGGTGAGTGAGGTGGAGGAGTCTGGGAAGCCAGTGTGGGGAGTGGAGCGGTGAGTGCGGTAGAGGAGTCTGGGAAGCCAGTGTGGGGAGTGCAGCGGTGAGTGAGGTGGAGGAGTCTGGGAAGCCAGGGTGGGGAGTGCAGCGGTGAGTGAGGTGGAGGAGTCTGGGAAGCCAGTGTGGGGAGTGGAGCTGTGAGTGCGGTAGAGGAGTCTGGGAAGCCAGTGAGGGGAGTGGAGCGGTGAGTGAGGTAGAGGAGTCTGGGAAGCCAGTGTGGGGAGTGCAGCGGTGAGTGAGGTGGTGGAGTCTGGGAAGCCAGGGTGGGGAGTGCAGCGGTGAGTGCGGTAGAGGAGTCTGGGAAGCCAGGGTGGGGAGTGGAGCGGTGAGTGAGGTGGAGGAGTCTGGGAAGCCAGGGTGGGGAGTGCAGCGGTGAGTGCGGTGGAGGAGTCTGGGAAGCCAGGGTGGGGAGTGCAGCGGTGAGTGCGGTAGAGGAGTCTGGTAAGCCAGTGTGGGGAGTGGAGCGGTGAGTGAGGTAGAGGAGTCTGGGAAGCCAGTGTGGGGAGTGGAGCGGTGAGTGCGGTAGAGGAGTCTGGTAAGCCAGTGTGGGGAGTGCAGCGGTGAGTGAGGTAGAGGAGTCTGGGAAGCCAGTGTGGGGAGTGCAGCAGTGAGTGAGGTGGAGGAGTCTGGGAAGCCAGGGTGGGGAGTGCAGGGGTGAGTGAGGTGGAGGAGTCTGTGAAGCCAGGGTGGGGAGTGCAGCGGTGAGTGAGGTGGAGTCTGGGAAGTCAGGGTGGGGAGTGGAGCGGTGAGTGAGGTGGAGGAGTCTGGGAAGCCAGGGTGGGGAGTGCAGCGGTGAGTGAGGTGGAGGAGTCTGGGAAGCCAGGGTGGGGAGTGCAGCGGTGAGTGAGGTGGAGGAGTCTGGGAAGCCAGGGTGGGGAGTGCAGCGGTGAGTGAGGTGGAGGAGTCTGGGAAGCCAGGGTGGGGAGTGCAGCGGTGAGTGAGGTGGAGGAGTCTGGGAAGCCAGGGTGGGGAGTGCAGCGGTGAGTGAGGTGGAGGAGTCTGGGAAGCCAGGGTGGGGAGTGCAGCGGTGTGTCCTGATCTTCCATTATTTTTAAATAAGGGTTTTCCTTCTGTTTGAAAACATGATTTTGTTAATGTCCAGTGTCTGGTTACCATGGAAACCTTTAACCTGCATTGGGCTCTGGGGAGACTTCCATTTCATCCTCCCGGACAGTAAAGCTTACATCCATTAAATGATGCATCAGATTTTAATCACAAAAACAGCGTTGGAAAAAGCAAGAGGAGATCATTTTAAAACAAAAATCAAATGCCAAACAAAAGCTGGACTGTTGCTTTATAGCCAGCAGGTTACAGCCACATAAAGGCCCTGTGGTTATAACCGGAAGCGTGTCCCAGGCCGGGCTCCCCTATCATTACGTTTATATTTATATAAAGGCGGTGGTGTGAACGCAACAACCATCAATGAAGCGAAATGAAACAGAAGGTGCCGTGTTAAACTTGCTAAATCCCGCCCGGTAACACACGCCGACGAGGTTTGTGTAACGTCCTCATCTCGGGTGCGAGTGTTCAAAGACAACCCTCTTTATAAGAATCACTCCCGGTATTTCCCTTCCAGTAAAAAGCACTGTTACAGGAGCAGCACTGCCCAGGGCAGGGGGGCAACTGCAGTCCGCAAGGGCCACCAACAGGTCAGGGTTTCAGGACATCCCTGCTTCAGCACAGG
>NC_134492.1:62503254-62505754 GCF_040206685.1 Ascaphus truei | reverse complement strand
TATATGCGTGCGTGCGTTATATGCGTGCGTACGTGTGTTATATGCGTGCGTGCGTGTGTTATATGCGTGCGAGCGTGTGTTATATGCGTGCGTGTGTTATATGCGTGCGTGTGTTATATGCGTGCGTGCGTGCGTGTGTTATATGCGTGCGTGCGTGTGTTATATGCGTGCGTGCGTGTGTTATATGCGTGCGTGCGTGTGTTATATGCGTGCGTGCGTTATATGCGTGCGTGCGTTATATGCGTGCGTGTTATATGCGTGCGTTATATGCGTGCGAGCGTTATATGCGTGCGTGCGTTATATGCGTGCGTGCGTGCGTGTGTTATATGCGTGCGTGTGTTATATGCGTGCGTGTGTTATATGCGTGCGTGCGTTATATGCGTGCGTGCGTTATATGCGTGCGTGCGTTATATGCGTGCGTGCGTGTGTTATATGCGTGCGTGTGTTATATGCGTGCGTGCGTGTGTTATATGCGTGCGTGTGTTATATGCGTGCGTGCGTGTGTTATATGCGTGCGTGCGTGTGTTATATGCGTGCGTGCGTGTGTTATATGCGTGCGTGCGTGTGTTATATGCGTGCGTGCGTGTGTTATATGCGTGCGTGCGTGTGTTATATGCGTGCGTGCGTTATATGCGTGCGTGCGTGTGTTATATGCGTGCGTGCGTGTGTGTGTTATATGCGTGCGTGCGTGTGTTATATGCGTGCGTGCGTGCGTGTGTTATATGCGTGCGTGTGTTATATGCGTGCGTGCGTTATATGCGTGCGTGCGTTATATGCGTGCGTGCGTTATATGCGTGCGTGCGTTATATGCGTGCGTGCGTTATATGCGTGCGTGCGTGCGTTATATGCGTGCGTGCGTTATATGCGTGCGTGCGTTATATGCGTGCGTGTGTTATATGCGTGCGTGCGTGCGTTATATGCGTGCGTGTGTTATATGCGTGCGTGCGTGTGTTATATGCGTGCGTGCGTGTGTTATATGCGTGCGTGCGTGTTATATGTGTGCGTGTGTTATATGCGTGCGTGCGTGTGTTATATGCATGCGTGCGTTATATGCGTGCGTGCGTTATATGCGTGCGTGCGTTATATGCGTGCGTGCGTTATATGCGTGCGTGCGTGCGTGCGTTATATGCGTGCGTGTGTTATATGCGTGCGTGCGTGTGTTATATGCGTGCGTGCGTGTGTTATATGCGTGCGTGCGTGTTATATGTGTGCGTGTGTTATATGCGTGCGTGCGTGTGTTATATGCGTGCGTTATATGCGTGCGTGCGTTATATGCGTGCGTGCGTTATATGCGTGCGTGCGTTATATGCGTGCGTGCGTGCGTGTTATATGTGTGCGTGTGTTATATGTGTGCGTGCGTGCGTTATATGCGTGCGTGCGTTATATGCGTGCGTGTGTTATATGCGTGCGTGCGTTATATGCGTGCGTGTGTTATATGTGTGTGTTATATGCGTGCGTGCGTGTGTTATATGCATGCGTGCGTGCGTTATATGCGTGCGTGCGTGTTATATGTGTGCGTGCATGCGTGTGTTATACGCGTGCGTGTTATATGTGTGCGTGCGTGCGTTATATGCGTGCGTGTTATATGCGTGCGTGCGTGCGTGCGTGCTTTAAATGCGTGCGTGCGTTATAAGCTTGCGTGCGTTATATGCGTGCGTGCGTTATATGCGTGCGTGCGTTATATGCGTGCGTGCGTGATATGCGTGCGTGCGTGTGTTATATGTGTGCGTGCGTGTTATATGTGTGCGTGCGTGCGTGTTATATGTGTGCGTGCTATATGTGTGCGTGCGTGTTATATGTGTGCGTGCGTGCGTGTTATATGTGTGCGTGCGTGTTATATGCGTGCGTGTTATATGAGTGCGTGTTATATGCGTGCGTGCGTATTATATGCGTGCGTGCGTGTTATATGCGTGCGTGCGTGTTATATGCGTGCGTGTTATATGCGTGCGTGCGTGTTATATGCGTGCGTGCGTGTTATATGCGTGCGTGCGTGTTATATGCGTGCGTGCGTGTTATATGCGTGCGTGCGTGTTATATGCGTGCGTGTTATATGCATGCGTGCGTGTTATATGCGTGCGTGTTATATGTGTGCGTGCGTGTTATATGTGTGCGTGCGTGTTATATGTGTGCGTGTTATATGCGTGCGTGCTATATGCGTGCGTGCGTGTTATATGCGTGCGTGTGTTATGTGCGTGCGTGCGTGTGTTATATGCGTGCGTGCGTGTGTTATATGCGTGCGTGTGTTATATGCGTGCGTGCGTGTGTTATATGCGTGCGTGCGTTATATGCGTGCGTGCATGTGTTATATGCGTGCGTTATATGCGTGCGTGCGTTATATGCGTGCGTGCGTTATGTGCGTGCGTTATATGCGTGCGTGCGTTATATGCGTGCGTGCGTGCGTTATATGCGTGCGTGTGTGCGTGTGTTATATGCGTGCGTGCGTTATATGCGTGCGTGCGTGTGTTATATGCGTGCGTGCGTGTGTTATATGCGTGCGTGT
>NC_134492.1:62490754-62498254 GCF_040206685.1 Ascaphus truei | reverse complement strand
GCGTGTATATGTGTGTGCGCGCGTGTATATGTGTGTGCGCGCGTGTATATGTGTGTGTGCGCGCGTGTATATGTGTGTGTGCGCGTGTATATGTGTGTGTGCGCGCGTATATGTGTGTGTGCGCGTGTATATGTGTGTGTGTGTGCGCGTGTATATGTGTGTGCGTGTGTGTATATGTGTGTGCGCGCGTGTATATGTGTGTGTATGCGCGTGTATATGTGTGTGTATGCGCGTGTATATGCGCGTGTATATGTGCGTGTGCGTGTATATGTGCGTGTATATGTGCGTGTGCGTGTATATGTGTGTGTGCGTGTATATGTGCGTGTGTGTATGTATATGTATATATGTGTGTGTGTGTATGTATGTCTATGTGTGCGTGTATGTGTATGTCTATGTGTGCGTGTGCCTATGTCTTTATTTATATAGCGCAATTAATGTGCATAGCGCTTCACAGCAGTAATACACGTGACAATCATAAATAACAAATAATACAAATAACAGATCATAGGAAGAAGTGCTCCAGTCATAAACGTAACATTTAGGAAGAGGAGTCCCTGACCCGAAGAGCTTACAATCTAATTGGTGGGGAGAACGTACAGAGACTTCGGCTACGTGCGTCTGCAGGGGGCGAAGCTTTATGTATAATGTGTATAGTATTAGCCACGGTGCTATTCATATGCTTCGTTAAGCAAGTGTGTCTTAATGTGGGTCTGAAAGGTGGTTAGAGAGGGTGCTAGTCGGGTACTGAGGGGAAGTGTATTCCAGAGGTGTGGGGCAGTCAGTGAGAAAGGTTTAAGGCAGGAGAGGGCTTTAGATACAAAGGGGGTAGAGAGAAGACATCCTTGAGCAGAATGCAAGAGTCTGGATGGTACATAGCGAGAAATTAGGGCTGAGATGTAAGGAGAGGCAGAGGAGTGTAAAGCTTTAACAGTGAGGAGAATTGAGGGTGAGATGCGGGATTTGATAGGAAGCCAGGAGAGGGATTTCATGAGGGGAGACGCTGAGACAAATTTAGGAAAGAGTAGAGTGATTCTAGCAGCAGCGTTTAGGATAGATTGGAGGGGAGACAGGCGAGAGCCAGGAAGGCCAGAAAGCAGGCGGTTACAGTAATCGAGACGGGAGAGAATGAGGGCCTGAGTCAGAGTTTTAGCAGTCGAGCAACAGAGGAAAGGGCGTATCTCTGTAATATTGCGGAGGAAAACACGTCAGGTTTTAGAAATGTTTTGAATGGGAGGAGAGAGGAGAATGTGAGAAAGGAGTTGAGTGTGCCCCTAGGCAGTGTGCTTGGGCTACTGAGTGAATGATGGTAGTTCCAACAGTAATGTGGAAGGAGGTAGTAGGGCCAGGTTTGGGAGGAAGTATGAGGAGCTCTGTTTTTGCAATGTTAAGTTTAAGTCAGCGGAGGCCATCCATGATGATATCGCAGAGAGACATTCTGAAATGTTGGTCTGTACAGCAGGTGTAAGGTCAGGAGTTGAAAAGTAAATTTGTGTGTCGTTGGCATAGAAGTGATATTTAAACCCAAAAGATGTTATTAGGTCACCTAGAGAGAGTGTGTACAGAGAAAAGAGAAGAGGTCCCAGGACAGAGCCCTGGGGTACCCCCACAGAGAGATCAATAGATGAGGAGGTGTTAGCAGAAGAGACACTGAAAGTACGATGGGAGAGGTAGGATGAGATCCAGGATAGAGCTTTGTTCCGAATACCATGGAGAATGGAGAATGTGAAGGAGAAGAGGGTGGTCCACGGTGTCAAATGCTGCAGAGAGGTCGAGTAATATGAGCAGAGTGTAATATCCTCTGTCTTTGGCAGCATGGAGGTCATCAGTTATTTTAGTGAGGGTTGTTTCCGTGGAGTGAGAAGTGCGGAAGCCAGATTGTAGAGGGTCTAGGAGAGAATAGGTGTTGAGAAAGTGGAGCAAGCGAGAGAATACAAGATGTTCAAGGAGTTTAGAGGCAAAAGGCAGGAGGGAGACATGTTGATAGTTAGAAAGACAGGAAGGGAAGCTTGCTGTTTTTGAGTAATGGTATAACTGTTGCTTGTTTGAAGTAGGGAAAGGTACCAGAATATAGGGAGGAGTTAAAAATGTGTGTCCGCATAGGGATTATATTGTGGAAGCAAGAGGTTTTAGGAGATGGGAGGGAATGGGGTCAAGAGGGCAAGTGGTAGAGGGAGAAGAAGAGGAGATCAGCAGTGACACCTCCTCAGAGACAGTGGAAAAAGTCAAGGAAGGCAGGAGGAGAGTTAGGAAGAGGTGTAGGATGAGAGGAGGAAACAGAGGGGATGTTCTGACGTATGGATTCCACCTTTTCCTTAAAAAAGTCAGCAAAGTCCTGAGTTAAGATGGAGGAAGAAGAGGCAGCTGGGGGTGGTCTGAGTAGAGAGTCAAAGACAGAGAAGAGTCGGCGTGGGTTAGACTTGTGCGTGTTGATTAGTGAAGAAAAGTAGGTTTGTTTAGCCAGAGAGAGGGCAGAGTTGAAACAGCACAGCATAAATTTGTAGTGAAAGAAGTCTGCGAGAGTGTGAGGTTTCCTCCATAGGCGTTGACAGAAACGAGTAGAGGAACGCAGCATGCGCGTGTGGTATTTAGCCAGGGTCTGGGGTTAGAAGGGCGAGGGCAGCAGAGATCACGAGGCATGTAGATCAAGAGAGGAGGATAAGGCAGAGTTGTAGTTCCTGACCAGGTTGTCGGGGTCTAGAGCAGAACCGAGAGAGGAGAGGGAGGAGCGCAAAGTGGAATCAAAGGCTGGTAGGTTAATAGGGCGCAGGTTTGTGCAGAAACGAGGGGTAGATGGAGAAGGGGAGAAGCGATGTATGCGTATGTGTGCTTTTAAAGAATATACACTGAACTGATAGAGAGAGAAATGGAACTATGAGAATAACGAAAACAAGAATAGTACGCCAAGACGCGCTTTCAACAGCGGCCAGACATTACATGTCCAATGCAGAAATCCTTCAGGTTGTACCAAAAGGAAAGGTCAACCCCCTGTGAAAGCGTCTCTTGGGATGCAACACATTTTCCCAGTATCACTGGTCTATACCCCAGGCAGTTTCAGCACCCACAACTATTCTGTATATGCTATTTTTCGAGTGCAAGTCTAATATTAACAGGAGGAGGCACAGAACGAGGCCGTTTTGGAGCTAAATTGATGCTATATGGACATGTTGGTCCTGCGCTCCTGTAAGGACGGCTGATTTGGGGAGTGCCACGTTAGGGGAATTACCTTGTTTAGGAAATATCATACGCGTTTCCTATATATCCAATTAACAACCACTATTGGAATATTCCAATATGTGATGAATGTGTTTTTGCTACAACACCACAATTAAGGGGTCAGTCCCTCCTACAGTCAAAGTGTACTAATGGCAGAGACATGGTTAAGGGGTCAGTCCCTCATAGGGACAAAGTGTACTAATGGCAGAGACATGGTTAAGGGGTCAGTCCCTCCTAGGGGCAAAGTGTACTAATGGCAGAGACATGGTTAAGGGGTCAGTCCCTCCTATCAGCAAAGTGTACTAATGGCAGTGACATGGTTAAGGGGTCAGTCCCTCCTAGGGGCAAAGTGTACTAATGGCAGTGACATATTTAAGGGGTGAAATCTAGGTGATTACTGCCTCTTTTTATCCAAATCTGACACCAATAAGTATTTTTAAAGTACGTTTATAAACCCGATGAGCTGAGACTCGGGAGGGGGGTGATTTCCTCGGGCTGCTCCTTTTATCTGATGTCTCTATGCGTTCAACAAGAGTTTGCGCAGGCAAAGCCCCCTCCCTCTCTCCTTATCTTGATTGTCTCTCTAATAGGGAGAGTTGGATAAGGGGAAAGAAAACAGGTCTAGGATGTTTCGCCGTGACCAAAACGCCAGCGGCGTTTAGCAGCCGGGCCATGTCGCCGCAGGGCAGCTCAACACTGGACATTTCTCTGCGATGTCTGCTCTGACAAGGCAGGTCTGACAAGTGCACCGCGCAAGTCCACTACCCTGCCTAAACCGGCGCTGCAACGCGCCATCTTTAAAATGTCCCGCGCCGGATATTTAAACATGCACTTATCAGACCTGGCTTGTCGGAGCGGGCGGAGGCGCGGCAGACTTGGATTGTTGGGGGAGCAGTGGACATCGCAGCGACACGTCCAGCGGTGACGTGTTTTGGTCGTGGCCATACGTGCCATTCCGAAAGAAAACACGACTAACAAACTCCCCTCTCCAGAGAGCTGCAGGGAAGGCAATTTGGGAGGAGTTTCCAGGGAAGCAACAGCAGCCAAACGGACGTTCTGTGCAATGTTACATTCGTTCAGAAAGTCAATGAGAGTTTCTATACAGACGTTTGTTGGATGGGGAGGGGGGGGGAGTTAAGGGGGGGAGGGTTAGGGGGGATACACGATGATATCAGTGCGCTGCCTGCCCTGACAGTCTCAAAGTAACATAGAAGCGATCACTTTACAGTGCGCAGCGACACGGGAATATTATTCTGTATAACAGAAGCAGCATCAAAAGTTGTGTCTAACTGAAGGCGTCACACGGGGCGCAAAGAGAGGGGGGTCACACGGGGCGCAAAGAGAGGGGGTCACACGGGGCGCAAAGAGGGGGGGTCACACGGGGCGCAAAGAGGGCGGGTCACACGGGGCGCAAAGAGAGGGGGTCACACGGGGCGCAAAGAGAGGGGGTCACACGGGGCGCAAAGAGGGGGGTCACACGGGGCGCAAAGAGGGGGTCACACGGGGCGCAAAGAGAGGGGGGTCACACGGGGCGCAAAGAGAGGGGGGTCACACGGGGCGCAAAGAGAGGGGGGTCACACGGGGCGCAAAGAGAGGGGGGTCACACGGGGCGCAAAGAGAGGGGGGTCACACGGGGCGCAAAGAGAGGGGGTCACACGGGGCGCAAAGAGGGGGGGTCACACGGGGCGCAAAGAGGGCGGGTCACACGGGGCGCAAAGAGGGCGGGTCACACGGGGCGCAAAGAGAGGGGGTCACACGGGGCGCAAAGAGGGGGGTCACACGGGGCGCAAAGATAAGTTAATGCATAACAATAATAATATAAAGGGAATCGCTGCCTTTAAAGGGTTAAAAACCTGGACAATATGCCGTTCCATACACCCAGACGTCTCACAGACGTGTGAATAGGGGCCGATGTAAAACTAAAACCATCAAACCTAAAAACAGTATTTGCACTGAAAATGCCGTGCTGTACAAAGCCCCAGATTCCCAGATCCCCAGAGAAGGACATCTCTGCACATCACTGCTGGTAGTTTCCCATGGTCCCAAGTGCGGCTACCCAGTCACACCAAATTACCAGCCCCGCTGTCAGTACAGGGGTTAAATCTCCCCGCCCCAGTCCCCTGCGAGCAGACTGAACAAACAGCAGCATCATTACCAGCTGCGATGCACCGTCCATGCCCAGGGAGATGCTGCTCTGCTACACCGGCTGGGGGCCAATGATCAGACTGCTCCATCAATAATTCAGGGGGCTGAGCGTCCCGTCCGAGGCGGGGAGGGGGCGCCCGGCGTTAACACAAAGCCACTCGCAACAAAGGAAGCACCGTCCTGACACGCCAGAGAGGATCTGCATTCATTCATGGGAAGGAGACACAGAGGGGGGGGGGGGAGGCCACCCCAGCTGTCTCTCTCCCCCCCCTCCGTGCGAGGTGGGCTCCCTATCTGGCAGTGTGTGTTGCCGAGGGGAAGAGATAGTAGGCTCGCTATTTAGCAGGGCCTTTCCCCAGTCACGCCCCTATGTATGCTTGCGAGCGGGATACACACGGTGACACGGGCATATGGACACGCGAGTAATTCAGAGCACTGTGATTGTGTCGGACATACAAATATCCAAATGTAATAGAATATGACAAGCAATAAAATACTGATATGTAATGACAATTATTATATATGTGTGCATGTAGATATAATATGCGTCTGTGTAGGTGTGTTTTTAATGTACACGTGTGTACATGTATGTGTAAGTGCACATGTACACATAATTTATGCAAATAATGTACACACAATGTACACATGTGTAGGTGTGTCTATGCACGCATATAATGTGTGAGCGTGTGTGTAAGTATGTATACAATTTCAATATATTATCCCCCATGTGAGCACATTCACACATCTCAGACAGGTCTGCAGTCCTGCCCTTCCCCATTATCTCTTAGCATACCCTGCAGCCAGGGATTCTGGGTAATGACATGCAAATGTGCACTCAGTGCATCACTCTTTGCTTGTTATTCATTTTAACATGGATCCCCTATGAGCTTATAAGTGTTGCATTACACAAGGTTGGTTGCAGGCTGTGCAACGCGAAGCTGGTAGTGGGTATAACCAAACATTTAAAAAGTTATGGCGGGCAAAGAAAAAGGGGACAAAAACCCTCCCCCCGTACAGTATACGTATATTAACATAAACATGTAATAACTTATACATATGCTTGTCCTCAGCAATTAACATATCAACATACTGTATATAGTATACATATTTGCAGTAACATTAAAAACACAATATATACACAGTCATGTATAATGTATGCAGATATATACCCACACATTTACAGTAATGAGCATCCTCACTTTGCAGCAAACTGTGAATATATGTGCATGTGTAAACATATCCTCACAACTGAAGGAGCGCCTCAGCGAGGAAAGCCACTGCTGACGACAATAACACAGAGTTTGAAGCAGGGAAGTCTGGTTCAATTCCTGGTGTCCGCTCCCAAATATACATAGATCGTAAGCTATGGGCAGGGACTTGTGCCCATAAGAAATCTCATGTACAGCTTACCGCAGGCTATACTGTAATTGGGAAGCGCTTTGAGTTCCATTGGGAGAAAAACGCTATATGAAATAAAGTTCTTATTAAATCACCAAACTGGTATATACAGAGAAAGGAAGATACACACAGGATGAATATATATGCATATCAAGTTCTGTATATGTACATACATAATCCGGATTCTGCCCTCTAACAAAAGTGGCCAACGATCTACTTACAACTAAGTTTAAGGGTCCCTTCTCCTTCGACACTGTTGATCATCCCCTTCTCTTGCACACCCTAACTCCATTGGACTCCGTAACACAGCCCTCTCCTGGCTCACGTCCAACCTATCCAATCGCTCCTTCAGTGTTTCCTTCTGTGTCTCCTCCTCACTCCCTCTCTCTGTTGGGGTCCCACAAGGCTCTGTCTTTGCCCTCTGCTCTTCTCACTCCACACCTCTTCACAATCTTTTGGCTTTCAGTATCATCTCTATGCTGATGACACCCAAATCTATCTCCTCCCCTGGCCTCTCCCCCTCTCTGGTCCCGTGTTCCCCGCAATCTCCTCCTGGATGTCTCACTATTACCTGAACATGTCCAATAGAGAATTAAATATTATTTCCACTGCTTACACCCAAACTCTCCCTCACTGTCAAGAATGCCACAATCTCATCAACACCTCAAGCCCGCTGTGTAGGGGTCATCTTACTCTGATCTCTCCTTTTCTCACATTCAGTCCCTCACTAAGTCCTGCCACCTC
>NC_134492.1:62435754-62485754 GCF_040206685.1 Ascaphus truei | reverse complement strand
CATTGGAAGGCAGTCTCACTCATTGGAAGGCAGTCTCACTCAGAAGGTAGTCTCGCTGATTGGAAGGCAGTCTCACTCATTGGAAGACAGTCTCACACATTGGAAGGCAGTCTCACGCATTGGAAGGCAGCCTCACTCATTGGAAGGTAGTCTCACTCATTGGAAGGCAGTCTCATCCATTGGAAGTTCTTCTCACTCACTGGATGGCAGTCTGACCCATTGAAGTGCAGTCCCACTCATTGAAAACCATTCTCACTGGATGGCAGTTTCACTCATTGGAAGGGAGTCTCACTCATTGGAAGGCAGTCTCATTCATTGGAAGGGGATCTCACTCATTGGAAGGGAGTATTACTCATTGGAAGGTAGTCTCACTCATTTGGAAGGGAGTCTCACTCATTGGAAGAAAGTCTCACTCATTGAGAGTCAGTCTCATTGGAAGGTAGTTTCACGCATTGGAAGGTAGTTTCACGCATTGGAAGGCAGTCTCACCCATTGGAAGGCAGTCTCACTAATTGGAAGGCAGTCTCACACATTGGAAGGCAGTCTCACTCATTGGAAGGTAGTCTCACTCATTGGAAGGCAGTCTCACTTATTGGAAGGCAGTCTCACTCAGAAGGTAGTCTCGATGATTGGAAGGCAGTCTCACACATTGGAAGACAGTCTCACGCATTGGAAGGCAGTCTCACTCATTGGAAGGTATTCTCACTCATTGGAAGGTATTCTCACTCATTGGAAGGTAGTCTCACTCATTGGAAGGCAGTCTCACTCATTGGAAGGCAGTCTCACTCAGACGGTAGTCTCGCTGATTGGAAGGTAGTGTCACTCATTGGAAGTTGGAAAAGATCTTCAGTGAAGAAGAAGAAAAATGCCGGTGCACAGCAAAATCAGATGAGAGGGACGTAATGACCAAAAAAAGTGTTTATTGGCTGATAAAAAACATAATAAAAAAAGGGACCTTTTTTATTTGGACTAACAATTTATGTCATAGGACTACATATATATATTACAATGAATGAAGCTAAAAAAAAGGGGTTTTAACTTAAAAACAGTGCATACTGGAATGTGATCTGTGATGGAAGACAATCCCTTGCCCATGCAGTTTTATGGCTAGAGGTGATAAAATGTCCCTGAATGTCAGTGATGTGAAAGTTATGTGTGTGTATGTGAATATAAATAGGTAAAGAGCCCACTGTGTACACAGCGCTTTACAAAATGTGTGTGGAGTGGGGATGTATATCAATGTTGTGGGTAGGTGTGGAAGTGTAAGAGGCTGTGGCATAACTACAATAGTGTGTGGAAACTATGTGGTCCCTATTGATATATAGGGATGGAATTACATGGAGTGTATGTGTAAGAGACAGCTGTGTGTGTATATATATATATATATATATATATATATATATATATATATATATATATATACACATGAAGGTCAGTCAGCACACTGTAGTAGAAAAGGTTGTAATAGCAGATGCTAGTCCCATAGAGAATAAGTATGATACGAACCAATCCAAAGACCAGTAAAGAGACCGGTCTGCTGTCTGCTGTCTCTTTACTGGTCTTTGGATTGGTTCGTATCATATATATATATATATATAGCGCAGTATGTACGGACATGGCCTTAGCACTCATGGGAAGAGAGTTCTCATGTCAGTAATGACTCATAAAATTTGGTCTTGATTTAGGCCATCGCTAAGTATTCCGAACAGTTACATAAATTTGTATTCATGCAGCCGTCTCTCTTTCGGTGTTCTAAGATTACCTTTGAGTATGGCCACCTTCAGATCGTTCATCTTGTGGTCAGAGTCAGAGAAATGTTCGCCGACAGGACCATCTCTGGTTCCGCGTGTGATGCTGTGGCGATGCAGATTAATTCTTTTGTTTAGCCCCTGTCCCGTCTCACCTATGCAGTAGCAGCCCCCTGGGCATTTCATGCACATGATGAGATACACGACATTGCTGGTGGAACAGGTGAACCTTCCTCTGATTTTGTACTCCAGATTCCTGGGTGGTATTTGTATTGTGCCCGCAGTGTGGAGCATTGCGCAGGTTTTGCATTTTGCGTCCTGGCATGGTCTTGTCCCGCATTCAGTTGTACTGTTGAATACTTTACACCTCACCATCATTTTCTTGAGATTAGGGGGTTGTCTGTATGATAATAAGGGTGTTTCAGGCAAGGCCTGTTGCAGTCTTGTATCTTCCTGGAGAGTGGGTTGTAGTTTCCTGGCGATCTTGCATAGGGCTTCTAGGTGTGGGTTATATGTGACCACCAAAGGTACCCTGTCGATTGTCTCTTTCTGTCTGTATTCAAGGAGATCACTTCTTGGTATTCTGGTGGCTTTGTGGATTTGCTGGTCTACAATTCTGTGGTTATAGCCGCGGTTTATGAAATCAGATCTCAATGCTGTAATCCGCTGGTCTCTGTCTGTTGTGTCGGAGCATATCCGGTTGTATCGTATGGCTTGACTGTAGATGGTTGCATGTTTGGTGTGTGTCGGGTGGAAGCTATTGTCCCTCAATTAGCTGGGTCTGTCTGTAGGTTTGCGGTATACAGAAGTCTGTAGTTGGTTGTTCTTTATGGTAATGGTGGTGTCTAGGAAGTAAACTTTGTTTGGGGAATGGGTGAATTTGAGGTTGATGTTCGGGTGGAACGTATTGAAGTTCTCATGGAACTTTAGGAGGTCCTGTTCACCAGAGGTCCAAATCAGGAGGATGTCATTGATGTAGCGGAGGTATGTAAGGGGCTTCAAGTACCTCTGCATATATATATATATACAGTGGTCGACAAGTCACAGAGGTGGGGGAGTAGTGAAAACTAAGGTCAGAGAGACTGTAGAGGAGGGAAGGCACTGCTTATGGAGCCGGAGGCGGGGTAATCTCCTGCAGCAACATAAACCCGCCTCCAGCTTTTTTTTTTTCCTTCAGCGCGAGCGGGGGAAATTCAAACAGCTGCACGTGCGCTGCTTGGGCCAATCGCCAAGGGGCAATTTCGACTCACCCCCGGCGACCGGGCGACCAGGTTTGTCGAACACTATAAATATATATATATATATATATATATATATAAACAGAAACAAAAAGTAGCGCTAGCAGTGTGTGAATAAAGTGCGTAATATAAAAGTGAATGTGACAATTGTGATGTGAATGTGAAAGGTGAATGTAAAAATCTAAATAAAAATAATGATATATATATATATATATATATATATATATATATTTCCACAATAAAAACAAAAAAAAATTATTTGACCTTTAGTGTTGTGTCCAATAAAAAAATATATAGAACAAGCTGTAAGTCCAAGATAGAAAAAGATGAAATCAAGTCCAGGTGTAAATGTTCCAGTCACAGTATGGAGTAGGCGGCTTCTAAGATGATCTAGCCAGAATCGGCAGCAATCAACTCCAAACCCTCACACAGCTGCTATAGGTTCCTCCACACGATTTCCTGATCAGCCGATGACGTCAGTGCGTCATGCGTCATGCGTCACGCCGTCCGACGCGTTTCGTCACGTGAGTGACTTCTTCAAGGAATGATTGGCTGCTAGCTTCCCTGTCTCTTTATAGCTGTCTAATGATTTTGCCAGGTGATTTCTGGCTGTGACAAGGGGGCTGAAGCCAATCATGTCGTGAACATGCTCAACCAATGTAATTGTACAATAAAAAACTAACCAATGCACATAATAAACAATAAATGGCTGAACATAGGATTATCTACAGTGTCAGTCACAAATGTAATAACATACTGAGCCTATACAGAATTATAAATAACCTAATGAGTAATTAATAAGATAAATAAATATTTAAAGATGAATAGATGTAAGTTGCAATTATTAACCTGTAAAATAACAAGGAGGATGTATATATATAGTGCAGAATAAATGAGTTCTTCAGTATTAGGTGATACCTTTTTTATTTGGACTAACAATTTATGTCATACAGTAGGACAAGCTTTCGAAAGTTTTTCTCTCTTCCTCGGGTCAAGCAATACTGATATACAAAGGTTTCTGTGACTTAGATAGGGATTGGGAAAAGAAAAAAGAAGGAAGAACAGACAGGCACTGGAGGGGTGTTAAAACAGAGATAAGGAAGGTGAGAATTAGGGATGGGGTGGGCTGTACATCCACAGCAGCACAGAGGGGGAAGAGGATGCTGGGGGGGGGGGGGGAGGTATACTGTAGGATGGCACAATAGCAGGGAGGACCATTACAACAAATTATGATAGTGTGTGAGAAACCCCAATGTCTGCATTAAGTCCACTTGTTTCGGTGTCAGAGTCTTATCATTCTGAGCTCGAATGTTTTCCGTTCTTGGTGCGTTTGAACATTCCGTTGAGGATTTAGATTTTTAAATCATTTATGGAATGATCTGGCTGTGAGAAATGATGTCCCACAGGTGAGCAGTATCTTCCTTCTTCATGATGGAGTATGGAGTGTCTGTGCATATTCATTCTGCCTTGAAGTTTTTGGCTGGTTTCCCCAATGTAGCAACCTTGGTCACATTTGTTGCACTGAATCATATACACTTGTTACGCCGGTGCTGCCCGCAGACCAGACCCGTCCCCTGAGCTGAAGGGGGAAGTGGTAATACACGCACCCGCAGCAAAGGGAGCGTGTCCGGAGTGTGGTATGAAGCGTTGCCAGGCCAGGTGTAGTAAGGTAGACAATACTTGCCGGTACCGGTTGTAGAGATAGAGTGATGAATGCCTCGCCGAAGTCAGGGAGTGGAGAGTGGAGATAGGTCGTAGTCCAAGCCGTGTTCAAGGGGTTACCAGAGTGAGCGTTGTCCAAGGAGTGCCGAGATCGAGAGCCAGAGGGGGTAGTCGTACGAGCTGCGTCAGAACCTGTGAAAACACTGAGAGAATCCAGAAGTACTTCCATACAGAGACTATGTCGAGCAAAGACTGAGAGCAGAGAGGAGCTAGATAAAGCAGGAAGGTCCAATTAGGAACGGAGGCGGGACAGGAAGAGCTACAGGGAGACACTGCAGATTGGTGCAGGCAAAACAGGCCAGGTGAATCTTGTTGGTAACCTGAGTATGCCCGTGCAGTGTGCGGGGGCGGAGCCTGAGGTCCGGGGGACGGGAAGAAGAGTGTGCAGACTGAGCGTGCTCCGTAACTCGTGTAAGCGCGTGAACCGAGCCAGTGGATGGTGCAGGTGTGCGTGCAGGAGGGCGTGGGCGCGCCCGGCGCTGAGCAGAGGAATTGCCGATGGGAGTGATCTCGCGATGGTGGCAGGGGCGGGGAGCCATGGAGGCCGGTAAGGCAGGATTGTTTTGTGTGTCCAGGGGCTCCCTGCGGGGAGGGAGTGCTCTGTGTGGGGAGCGTGGAGAACGCCGATTCCTGACAACACTATATTCCTGGATGTGCAGCTGTATGATCCTTTAACATTGAATGTTCCATTGTTGTGACTGGCTGTGGGATCTTGGCATATATATATACATACATATATATATTCAGTATTATGGTTGGCCCATCCTTTAACTTCTTTGCATACCCAGTTAATCAACCCCACACTGATGAGATATATATATATATATAAGACACACAAAAGATGCCGCAATCAAATCACCCCTATTTGACTAAGTACTCAGTTAACCAAAGGTCAGGGTAAAAAGTGACCCTCTGGTGGTGCTACCGACCCAAAGGAAATATAGAACATAGAAAAGGAAAAAGTAGGGTCAAAAAGGTGCACTCAAACACTGTATAATGAAAAATAGAAAAAAATGGACTTTATTAGCAAAAAGTATAAAAAAACACATAAAACATACCCACACAGATCATATAACAAATCGCTATGTGACACAGCGTAGAAACACCAAAGAAGTACAATAGGTCTGGTAAGAACCAAAACAAGGTAACAATATATTATTGCAAATATACCATAACAAAACCAGGGGAAAAATTGTTTTTCCCCAAGTAGTGTGACTAAGATCGGCCGATCCAATGCAATAGATAATAATTAATATGAATGGTAAGTAAGTCCAGACCACAAAAAAGATATATAATAAATATACATAAACCTCTTAATAATGGTGAGAGATGGTAAGACACATAGCTGAAAATGAATAAAAATTTTATGTGTTTTTTATACTTTTTGCTAATAAAGTCCATTTTTTTCTATTTTTCATTATACAGTGTTTGAGTGCACCTTTTTGACCCTACTTTTTCCTTTTCTATGTTATATATATATATATATATATATATATATATATATATATTTTATATATATATATATATATATATATGTAGCCCTGCTTCCTATAGAACGCAGGCCGCTACTATATGCTGTATCACCTGTAGGCTCGCAGGACCTAAGTCTCTGCCACGGAGAGCCTGGGGTACGCGCGAAATGATTATAAGGGGTGCAGCGCCTCCACCTGCGACAGCTCCCGCCAGAGGGGGAGTGGGTCTTCGCAGGACGTATACATGGTAAATACCAACACACGGCAGAATAACTTAACCAATCGACTTTACTTGCATGAATACTCTTACGCATATACAGGTCAGCGGACACTCTACTCGCATCACGGCCAACCCTCCCATATCCCTCCACCGGGTGATCCCACCCCGTGTCCAATCCCCAAGGGATAAGTCCTCCCACCCTACAGTGAGTCAGATGTATGTGTATATATGAGTGTGACTGCGCAGCCACTGTGTCCCGAATGAATTGATGGTACCGTTGGTGCACTTGTAGAAATACCTGGCGGGTACTCCGATACCCGGTACCGCTACAATCTTCACAAAGGCTCCGTACGAGGTAGATATCGTCCTCACACCCACATGGATATCCAGGGCGATCCCACCCGGACACTCGCGGTTGACTAGCGGGGTCTGAGCCCAGACCTCCCGCCAATTAGAACAGTCCAGCTCCGATCGTGTGGTACTAACGGGAATCTGGAACCTCACTATGGCGGTCCCTAGCTCGGCTTGTCTCTACTGGGACTCAGGGCCTAACTGGGCCTGGGGCATGCGGCCTACGCAGGGGTGGTAAACCTCCCCTGCACCGAAGCTCCGTCTCCTCTCCAGCCAGCTTTGACACAACGTGCGCGCAACCACCTCCCTTTCCTCCTCCAAAACTCAACCCATTGGCTCAATCCTATCATGGGGTCTGGCGGGTGCTACTGGGACAGGTGTCTCGCTACCTCCCTCCAATTAGAACTCTCCTCCTTCGCGGGCTTTGGCAAAACAAGTCTGCGCAAGCGCAACCTCTGGCTAGGTTAGGTCTTACGGATGCCAACCAGAACATGGCGTCTTGCATGACGCGGAGCCTCCCTACTGGAGTACTCTCTCTATAGCACCCCCCCCCTCCCCCATACCAATGGTGAAAAAGGGGATCCCGGCTACATCCTCCCCCCTGTGGATTCCATCGTCCCCGCTTGGACAACACTAAACAGGCACAACATTATATAATGAAAAAGAGCTAAACTTTGTTCTCTAAATCAGCTTGTACATCTCACTGAACATCACAATAACAGATTGAACTTGATTGCGAGCCCACTGCTGAGCCTCATAATGGGGTGCCCCAAACTGATCGTAGGCCATCCTCATTGAAGGTTGCCCATTTCTCTGACTCCTTCTTAACAGCTGTTTGGTCACTCCCATGGGAGAGTGACTATCGGCGTCTGATGCCCTGAGTTCTTCCCTTGAGGGGCTTGTGTTTTCAGACTGGTCTTGGCTGCGAATGAAGCATGGGCTTCGTGGGTCTAACTCTGAATTTTCCGGAGCCACCTCCGGGGGTGATCGCTCCCGGAGCTCTTTACCCGAAGCTCTGATCGCTCCCGGAGCTCTTTACCCGAAGCTCCACCGGGAGATGCTCTCTGTTGAGGGCCCCTTTGAGAGGTTCCCTCTTGTGAATCTTCCAGAATATCAACTTTCTCTGATCCTTTTCTGATGACATTTCTCCATCTAAGGGTGATACAGGCCACTCTAAATCTCCTTCCTCTATTTGGGGGATAGGGAGCAGATGATTATGATGCCAAGTTTTCACCCGGCCCTCCGAGTCTTTGATACGGTAGACCGGAAGACCGGGCAATTGGGAAGCTACCTCGTACACCCCCTCCCGCCATCTGTCGGCCAATTTATGCTTCCCTGGTACTCCCAGGTTATGGAGAAGTACGGCATCACCAGGTTTAATGTCTCTGTGTTTCACCTTATGATCATACCGCCTTTTATTTCCGGCATTCAATTTTTCAGCGGATTTCTCTGCTTGCACATAGGCCTGCTGTAGATTCTCTTGTAATCTCTGTACATAGCGGATGTGGGTAGTATTGGGTACCCCATCCGTGGAGACTCTCAACTGTATGTCCACAGGTAATCTAGCTTCACGGCCGAACATGAGGAAATATGGCGAGAACCCGGTAGATTTGTGTCTGGTACAATTGTAAGCATGGACTAAGGTTTCCACATGACGACTCCATTTAGTCTTTTCCACTCCGGTTAATGTGCCCAACATGTCTAGTAGAGTGCGGTTGAACCGTTCAGGCAATGCATCCCCTTCAGGGTGGTAAGGCGTAGTACGGGACTTTTGGATGTGGAGGAGGTTCAACAGTTCTTTTATTAATTTGCTTTCGAAGTCCCGTCCTTGGTCAGAGTGTAGGCGTTGAGGAAGCCCATAGTGCATGAAGTACTTCTCCCAGAGTACCTTAGCCACCGTAATGGCTTTTTGGTCTTTGGTCGGGAAGGCCTTAGCGTAGCGGGTGTAATGATCGGTGATGACCAGCATGTTTCCTATGCCATGGTTATCGGGTTCGATGCACAAGAAGTCCATACAGACTAAGTCCATGGGGCCCGTACTCTTCAGGTGGCCCATTGGGGCAGCTCTAGTGGGCAAAGTCTTGCGCTGAATGCACCGCACACACCTACGACAGTGATGCTCCACGGCTTCTCGCATTTTGGGCCAGAAACATCTATCTCTCACAAGTCCAAAAGTTTTATCTACCCCCAAGTGACCATGTTCGTCATGGAGAGCTTTCAATACCAAGTACTGTAGTCGTTTTGGCAACTCGGTATAATAGATTTTCTTGTATCTCGAATTTGTCCACTTCCCGCATCAGTATACCTCCCACATCCCCCGGAGTCTGGCGAAGGAGAGCCCTGCAATTGTGTCGGATGGCATAATGAATGGCCCCTGCGACCGGGTCTTGTTCTTGATATCGTACCATATCCTTCCAGGCGATAATCTTGTCGGGAGTGACATGCATTCCACTAGGGTCACGATAGGCTTCGGGTATAGCTTTGGAGGCACACCCTAGGGAGTCGGCTACTCTTAGTTCCGAAAATGCTACTTGATCATTTATGATGGCGTGGCGGTGCAACAGAGAGCTCTTATTCCTGGCCCTGGGATTTTTTCCCACTGATCTTCGTCAGGGGTAGTGTCCAACCCCGGTCGCCTAGACAGGGCGTCCGCTCCAATGTTGAAGGGGCCTGGTTTGTATTTCAGGGTGAAATTGTAATTAAAGAGAGCAGCTAGCCAGCGATGCCCGGCCGCATCGAGTTTGGCGGAGGTCATGATGTAGGTGAGCGGATTATTGTCGGTCCGTACCTCGAACGACACCCTGTACAGATAGTCCCGAAGTTTGTCTACAAGGCCCACTTAAGGGCCAGGAACTCGAGTTTGTGCACCGGATAATTCTGCTCACTGGCAGTGAGACTGCGGCTGATATATGCAACGGGCCTTAACCCCTCGGGGTATTTTTGATGTAACACGGCCCCTAGGCCACTCAGACTAGCGTCCACATGTAGTATGTAGGGCTGTTCGGGATTGGCGTAGGCCAGTACTGGAGCCGCCGTCAGGCTCTGTTTTAAGTCTTTAAAGGCTTGTTCGCACTCAGGCGTCCATTTGTCCCCGAAAGGCTGTCTAGCTGGGTTGGCCTTCTGGCCCGCATCCACCGGATAAATTTTGAGTAGGCTGTTGAGGGTTTTGGCCCTACTGGAGTACCCCTCAAAAAATCTACGATAGTAGCCACAAAACCCCAAGAACAAGCGCAACTCTCCCACATGCTCAGGGCGGGGCCAGTTGACAACAGCTTCTATTTTGGCGGGGTCAGTGGCAATTCCCGCACCGGACACGATGTGTCCTAAGTACGTTACGGAGGTCCGGCAGAACCGGCATTTATCCAGGGAGAGTTTGAGGCCTTCCTGATGTAGTCTATCCAGCACTTTCAAAAGCCGAGACTCGTGCTCTTCCAGGGTTTTCCCGAAGACGATGATGTCATCTAAATACACCAGGCATTCTCGGGGGTTCAAGTCCCCTAGAGTCTTCTCCATTAGCCGCTGGAAGGTGGCAGGTGCCCCACATATGCCTTAGGGCATACGGGTGAATTGGTAAAACCCTAGGGGGCAGACGAATGCTGTCTTCTCTTAATCCTTAGGGCTCATGGGGACTTGGTAGTACCCTGACCGAAGGTCCAGTACACTGAACCACTGACTCCCGTGTAAAGTATCTAGGATTTCTTCTATTCGGGGAAGGTTATACTGGTCCGGTAGCGTCCGATTGTTCAGCGTCCGGTAATCTACACAGAGTCTCACAGTCCCATTCTTCTTCCTCATGACTACTATGGGGAGGCGTAAGGGCTTCGTGACTCCATGACAATCCCGGCTGATTCCATTTCGTTGATAGCCGCCCTCACATCCTCTACGTCCCGGGGAGCGAGCCGACGGGAACGTTCCCGGAAAGGCTTCTCATCCGTCATCCGAATGGTGTGTTGGGCATTGCGACCCCCCATCCATACACCCCACATCTATCTCACTGGTAGAGAAAACGGCTCGTCTTTTCTCCAGTTGCATTCGTAATCGCTCCTTCCAGGCTTCCGGCAGTTCGGATGAGCCAAAGTTAAAGTCTAGTGGTGTCCCGGGATTTTCCACTCTGGTCGTATTTACTTGCACGGCTCCCTCCACGGAGCTGACAGGATATATCCTCCCAATCCGTTGACCCACATCGATGGCCATGGGGAAGGGCGACAGATTCTGCACCATTACAAAAATTCGACGGGGAATGACGGTAGGCCAACTTCGGAATTCGGGTACAAGGCAATATCCCCTGCGTACATCCTCTTCGGGGGTGCTCTCTAGAGAGAACTGGTGCTCTTCGTCTAGTCGATCAGCGTAGGCACACCAAGCGGGGACTCTCTGAGTTTCTCCTGGAAAAAGTTGGGTCAATCCGCCCCGTCCGCAGAACAACAGCCCGTAGTCTTCCGAGGGGTTTTTGGGAGGGGCTGGATCGGCTTGTACCAGCTGTAACTGCAGGCTGGACATGGGGAGCTTGTTAGCTTCGTGTAAGTAGGCCCGGATGACAGCCTGCACAATATCAGCATTCGTACCGAGGATGATTGGGTACTTGGGCGTATCTTTGGGTTCCGGACACACCAAGGCGTCCACCTTCATGGGGTGAGATTTTCCCGTGTTGAGCTGTTGTATTTCTAGGTCCACGGTCACCAGGCCATCGATGGGGTAGTCGTCATTACTTAGGCCGCGTACCTTGATATGTTCGGCTGGTCTCAGTGGCCGCTTTTGGAGATGGCGATCATAGAACCCCCGATATATGATGGTGACTTGGGATCCTGTGTCTAGTAGAGCGGAGGAGTAGATTCCGTCCACTAGTACCCGGATCAACGCCACCGGTCCCACACGGTTACCATCCTCCGCCGGATCTTCTCCACTGTGAGGGGTCCGGGCGTGTCGGTATCGGTCGCATACACCCCGCAAACCATAGCCTGGGGAGGGAACTTCTTGGGGGAGGGGCTCCGGTGCCGAGATTCGCCCATCCGACAATCGTACGATATGTGTCCCTTCTTTCCACATTTGTAGCAGGAGATATCCCTGGTGGTAGCACGGCGGTCGTACGGGGGTTAGGACCGTCCCGCGTATTTTGGCTTTTCGGGGGCGGGTTTGTCCGGGGGCTCGTCCTTCTCAGCGCTCCCTTTGGGTTTAATGCTACTGCTGGTCTTTGCCTTCTGAGGGGAGTGTAACATCAGATGGGTCTCGTGCTCTTTGACCTGCTGCAGGAGTTGGATGAATGAGGGGGGGTCCCCGCGTGAGGTGATCACGAATCATGCTAGTGATAGGGTGAGTAGGGCTGGACACCCGGAGGTATTGTTTACGGAGATATTCATCCATCTGAGAAGGCGTCACATATTTATGATGCAGCCTTTGGTCCGAGCGAGATTTGTACTCGGTGTATATAAGCAGACAGATCTTCCCTCTCCTTTTGATTTATGGCATAGTATTTGGCCCACAGGGCGCCATCATCCTCTTTGGTGCTATAAGCTTCCACTAGGAACTCGATCATCATGCGAGAGGTTAATTCGGGGTATTGTTCTCGATGAATACTGATCAAGGTGGACGCTGGGGGGCGCAGGCACTCCATGAGCCGTTGCCGTTTCACCACGTCAGTGCACGACCATTCTTCCATTACTCCCCGAGTGTGTTCCTTCCATGTCTCTATCCCATCCTCCCCGGTAGGCACAGGGAGCGTCCCTGAGAAAGCCTTTAACTTCCGGTAGCTTTGGGCATGGGTGGCTAAAGTAAGTGCTTCCACTAGCGGCGGTAAGCTGGTGGGGGTGGCTAGCTGGTCTATCTTGTCATTGAGTTTCTGCAGCATATCACTATGCACCCCTGCTTCGGCAGATGCGCTCGACCCGGGAGAACTGGATTCTGACCGGCAACTAGCCACCTCGCTCTCGGGGTAGTGAGCAAAGGGAAGAGTGGGGTCATCCTCAGCTAGCTCTCTTACGGGGGGGTCTCGAAGGGGGTAGACAAAGGGGCTGCCACCAGGCGGTGCATCGGGCAGCGGTAAATATTGGGGAACGACGGGCTCGAGTACTACCAGGTCTCGCCGACAGTCCACAAGCAAGGTGTTCCATTTAGAGTTTTGGTCTATGAGTACATCTACCAGGCGGGCTTTGGCAAAACACGGGAGTTGTCGTAAGGCCGTTTGCAAAGTCTCTAGGGGTAAGGCCATGGGTACTCTGGTCACTGCTACGGCTACATTTGGCGCGCCCAGTCGCGTATCTCTTGCCGGGTAGGCAGGGCCATGGCGGCACAATTTAGTCTCGAAGGGGCACCCCAGGTCTAAGATCTCAGCAGCGCCTCCAAATGTAGCCCTGCTTCCTATAGAACGCAGGCCGCTACTATATGCTGTATCACCTGTAGGCTCGCAGGGCCTAAGTCTCTGCCACGGAGAGCCTGGGGTACGCGCGAAATGATTATAAGGGGTGCAGCGCCTCCACCTGCGACAGCTCCCGCCAGAGGGGGAGTGGGTCTTCGCAGGACATATACACGGTAAATACCAACACACGGCAGAATAACTTAACCAATCGACTTTACTTGCATGAATACTCTTACACATATACAGGTCAGCGGCCCTCCCTAGCGGAGACACTCTACTCACGTCACGGTGGACGCCAACCCTCCCGTATCCCTCCACCGGGTGATCCCACCCGTGTCCAATCCCCAAGGGATAAGTCCTCCCACTCTACAGTGAGTCAGATGTATGTGTATATATGAGTGTGACTGCGCAGCCACTGTGTCCCGAATGAATTGATGGTACCGTTGGTGCACTTGTAGAAATACCTGCCGGGTACTCCGATACCCGGTACCGCTACAATCTTCACAAAGGCTCCGTACGAGGTAGATATCGTCCTCACACCCACATGGATATCCAGGGCGATCCCACCCGGACACTCGCGGTTGACTAGCGGGGTCTGAGCCCAGACCTCCCGCCAATTAGAACAGTCCAGCTCAGATCGTGTGGTACTAACGGGAATCTGGAACCTCACTATGGTGGTCCCAAGCTCGGCTTGTCTCTACTGGGACTCAGGGCCTAACTGGGCCTGGGGCATGCGGTAAACCTCCCCTGCACCGAAGCTCCGTCTCCTCTCCAGCCAGCTTTGACACAACGTGCGCGCAACCACCTCCCTTTCCTCCTCCAAAACTCAACCCATTGGCTCAATCCTATCATGGGGTCTGGCGGGTGCTACTGGGACAGGTGTCTCGCTACCTCCCTCCAATTAGAACTCTCCTCCTTTGTGGGCTTTGGCAAAACAAGTCTGCGCAAGCGCAACCTCTGGCTAGGTTAGGTCTTACGGATGCCAACCAGAACATGGCGTCTTGCATGACGCGGAGTCTCCCTACTGGAGTACTCTATAGCGCCCCCCTCCCCCATACCAATGGTGAAAAAGGGGATCCCGGCTACATCCATATATATACATACAGTGTTCGACAATCCTATACATCTACATGCCCGGGGCGAGTGGATTTAACATCTGGGCGAGCTCTTATTGGCCCAAGCAGCACAGGTGTTTGTTTTTTTAAATTTTCCCTGCTCGCGCTGAAAAAAAAAAAACTCCCCCTACCTGACTGCTGATTGGCGCGCTCTCCAAGGCTTTGCGGGCGCGCGGCCAGGCTCTATATGAGCCCGCCCCCAACGAGCAGCCATTCTTTTTCCATGGAGATCTGTTGGACACAGTAAGTACTCTCTGTGCCTTCCCCCCTGTCCCCGGCGCTCCTGCTGCCCGCAGTTATGGAGGTGGTAGCGGGGGTGTTCTCCTGTCCCCGGCGCTCCTGCTGCCCGCAGTTATGGAGGTGGTAGCGGGGGTGTTCTCCTGTCCCCGGCGCTCCCGCTGCCCGCAGTTATGGAGGTGGTAGCGGGGGTGTTCTCCTGTCCCCGGCGCTCCCGCTGCTCGCAGTTATGGAGGTGGTAGCGGGGGTGTTCTCCTGTCCCCGGCGCTCCCGCTGCCCGCAGTTATGGAGGTGGTAGCGGGGGTGTTCTCCTGTCCCCGGCGCTCCCGCTGCCCCCAGTTATGGAGGTGGTAGCGGGGGTGTTCTCCTGTTCCCGGCGCTCCCGCTGCTCGCAGTTATGGAGGTGGTAGCGGGGGTGTTCTCCTGTCCCCGGCGCTCCTGCTGCCCGCAGTTATGGAGGTGGTAGCGGGGGTGTTCTCCTGTCCCCGGCGCTCCCGCTGCCCGCAGTTATGGAGGTGGTAGCGGGGGTGTTCTCCTGTCCCCGGCGCTCCCGCTGCCCGCAGTTATGGAGGTGGTAGCGGGGTGTTCTCCTGTCCCCGGCGCTCCCGCTGCCCGCAGTTATGGAGGTGGTAGCGGGGGTGTTCTCCTGTCCCCGGCGCTCCCGCTGCCCGCAGTTATGGAGGTGGTAGCGGGGGTGTTCTCCTGTCCCCGGCGCTCCCGCTGCCCGCAGTTATGGAGGTGGTAGCGGGGTGTTCTCCTGTCCCCGGCGCTCCCGCTGCCCGCAGTTATGGAGGTGGTAGCGGGGGTGTTCTCCTGTCCCCGGCGCTCCCGCTGCCCGCAGTTATGGAGGTGGTAGCGGGGGTGTTCTCCTGTCCCCGGCGCTCCCGCTGCCCGCAGTTATGGAGGTGGTAGCGGGGGTGTTCTCCTGTCCCCGGCGCTCCCGCTGCCCGCAGTTATGGAGGTGGTAGCGGGGGTGTTCTCCTGTCCCCGGCGCTCCCGCTGCCCGCAGTTATGGAGGTGGTAGCGGGGGTGTTCTCCTGTCCCCGGCGCTCCTGCTGCCCGCAGTTATGGAGGTGGTAGCGGGGGTGTTCTCCTGTTCCCGGCGCTCCCGCTGCTCGCAGTTATGGAGGTGGTAGCGGGGGTGTTCTCCTGTCCCCGGCGCTCCCGCTGCCCGCAGTTATGGAGGTGGTAGCGGGGGTGTTCTCCTGTCCCCGGTGCTCCCGCTGCCCGCAGTTATGGAGGTGGTAGCGGGGGTGTTCTCCTGTCCCCGGCGCTCCCGCTGCCCGCAGTTATGGAGGTGGTAGCGGGGGTGTTCTCCTGTCCCCGGCGCTCCCGCTGCCTGCAGTTATGGAGGTGGTAGCGGGGGTGTTCTCCTGTCCCCGGCGCTCCCGCTGCCCGCAGTTATGGAGGTGGTAGCGGGGGTGTTCTCCTGTCCCCGGCGCTCCCGCTGCCCGCAGTTATGGAGGTGGTAGCGGGGGTGTTCTCCTGTCCCCGGCGCTCCCGCTGCCCGCAGTTATGGAGGTGGTAGCGGGGTGTTCTCCTGTCCCCGGCGCTCCCGCTGCCCGCAGTTATGGAGGTGGTAGCGGGGGTGTTCTCCTGTCCCCGGCGCTCCTGCTGCCCGCAGTTATGGAGGTGGTAGCGGGGGTGTTCTCCTGTCCCCGGCGCTCCCGCTGCCCGCAGTTATGGAGGTGGTAGCGGGGGTGTTCTCCTGTCCCCGGCGCTCCCGCTGCCCGCAGTTATGGAGGTGGTAGCGGGGGTGTTCTCCTGTCCCCGGCGCTCCTGCTGCCCGCAGTTATGGAGGTGGTAGCGGGGGTGTTCTGTCCCCGGCGCTCCCGCTGCCCGCAGTTATGGAGGTGGTAGCGGGGGTGTTCTCCTGTCCCCGGCGCTCCCGCTGCCCGCAGTTATGGAGGTGGTAGCGGGGGTGTTCTCCTGTCCCCGGCGCTCCTGCTGCTCGCAGTTATGGAGGTGGTAGCGGGGGTGTTCTCCTGTCCCCGGCGCTCCCGCTGCCCGCAGTTATGGAGGTGGTAGCGGGGGTGTTCTCCTGTCCCCGGCGCTCCCGCTGCCCGCAGTTATGGAGGTGGTAGCGGGGGTGTTCTCCTGTCCCCGGCGCTCCCGCTGCCCGCAGTTATGGAGGTGGTAGCGGGGGTGTTCTCCTGTCCCCGGCGCTCCCGCTGCCCGCAGTTATGGAGGTGGTAGCGGGGGTGTTCTCCTGTCCCCGGCGCTCCCGCTGCCCGCAGTTATGGAGGTGGTAGCGGGGGTGTTCTCCTGTCCCCGGCGCTCCCGCTGCCCGCAGTTATGGAGGTGGTAGCGGGGGTGTTCTCCTGTCCCCGGCGCTCCCGCTGCCCGCAGTTATGGAGGTGGTAGCGGGGGTGTTCTCCTGTCCCCGGCGCTCCCGCTGCCCGCAGTTATGGAGGTGGTAGCGGGGGTGTTCTCCTGTCCCCGGCGCTCCCGCTGCTCGCAGTTATGGAGGTGGTAGCGGGGGTGTTCTCCTGTCCCCGGCGCTCCCGCTGCCCGCAGTTATGGAGGTGGTAGCGGGGGTGTTCTCCTGTCCCCGGCGCTCCCGCTGCCCGCAGTTATGGAGGTGGTAGCGGGGGTGTTCTCCTGTCCCCGGCGCTCCTGCTGCCCGCAGTTATGGAGGTGGTAGCGGGGGTGTTCTCCTGTTCCCGGCGCTCCCGCTGCCCGCAGTTATGGAGGTGGTAGCGGGGGTGTTCTCCTGTCCCCGGCGCTCCTGCTGCCCGCAGTTATGGAGGTGGTAGCGGGGGTGTTCTCCTGTCCCCGGCGCTCCCGCTGCTCGCAGTTATGGAGGTGGTAGCGGGGGTGTTCTCCTGTCCCCGGCGCTCCCGCTGCTCGCAGTTATGGAGGTGGTAGCGGGGGTGTTCTCCTGTTCCCGGCGCTCCCGCTGCTCGCAGTTATGGAGGTGGTAGCGGGGGTGTTCTCCTGTTCCCGGCGCTCCCGCTGCCCGCAGTTATGGAGGTGGTAGCGGGGGTGTTCTCCTGTCCCCGGCGCTCCCGCTGCCCGCAGTTATGGAGGTGGTAGCGGGGGTGTTCTCCTGTCCCCGGCGCTCCTGCTGCCCGCACTTATGGAGGTGGTAGCGGGGGTGTTCTCCTGTCCCCGGCGCTCCCGCTGCCCGCAGTTATGGAGGTGGTAGCGGGGGTGTTCTCCTGTCCCCGGCGCTCCTGCTGCCCGCAGTTATGGAGGTGGTAGCGGGGGTGTTCTCCTGTCCCCGGCGCTCCCGCTGCCCGCAGTTATGGAGGTGGTAGCGGGGGTGTTCTCCTGTCCCCGGCGCTCCCGCTGCCCGCAGTTATGGAGGTGGTAGCGGGGGTGTTCTCCTGTCCCCGGCGCTCCCGCTGCCCGCAGTTATGGAGGTGGTAGCGGGGGTGTTCTCCTGTTCCCGGCGCTCCCGCTGCCCGCAGTTATGGAGGTGGTAGCGGGGGTGTTCTCCTGTCCCCGGCGCTCCCGCTGCCCGCAGTTATGGAGGTGGTAGCGGGGTGTTCTCCTGTTCCCGGCGCTCCCGCTGCCCGCAGTTATGGAGGTGGTAGCGGGGGTGTTCTCCTGTCCCCGGCGCTCCTGCTGCCCGCAGTTATGGAGGTGGTAGCGGGGGTGTTCTCCTGTCCCCGGCGCTCCTGCTGCCCGCAGTTATGGAGGTGGTAGCGGGGGTGTTCTCCTGTCCCCGGCGCTCCCGCTGCCCGCAGTTATGGAGGTGGTAGCGGGGGTGTTCTCCTGTCCCCGGCGCTCCCGCTGCCCGCAGTTATGGAGGTGGTAGCGGGGGTGTTCTCCTGTTCCCGGCGCTCCCGCTGCTCGCAGTTATGGAGGTGGTAGCGGGGGTGTTCTCCTGTCCCCGGCGCTCCTGCTGCCCGCAGTTATGGAGGTGGTAGCGGGGGTGTTCTCCTGTCCCCGGCGCTCCCGCTGCTCGCAGTTATGGAGGTGGTAGCGGGGGTGTTCTCCTGTCCCCGGCGCTCCCGCTGCCCGCAGTTATGGAGGTGGTAGCGGGGGTGTTCTCCTGTCCCCGGCGCTCCTGCTGCCCGCAGTTATGGAGGTGGTAGCGGGGGTGTTCTCCTGTTACCGGCGCTCCCGCTGCTCGCAGTTATGGAGGTGGTAGCGGGGGTGTTCTCCTGTCCCCGGCGCTCCTGCTGCTCGCAGTTATGGAGGTGGTAGCGGGGGTGTTCTCCTGTCCCCGGCGCTCCCGCTGCCTGCAGTTATGGAGGTGGTAGCGGGGGTGTTCTCCTGTCCCCGGCGCTCCCGCTGCCCGCAGTTATGGAGGTGGTAGCGGGGTGTTCTCCTGTCCCCGGCGCTCCCGCTGCCCGCAGTTATGGAGGTGGTAGCGGGGGTGTTCTCCTGTCCCCGGCGCTCCCGCTGCCCGCAGTTATGGAGGTGGTAGCGGGGGTGTTCTCCTGTCCCCGGCGCTCCCGCTGCCCGCAGTTATGGAGGTGGTAGCGGGGGTGTTCTCCTGTCCCCGGCGCTCCCGCTGCTCGCAGTTATGGAGGTGGTAGCGGGGGTGTTCTCCTGTCCCCGGCGCTCCTGCTGCTCGCAGTTATGGAGGTGGTAGCGGGGGTGTTCTCCTGTCCCCGGCGCTCCCGCTGCCCGCAGTTATGGAGGTGGTAGCGGGGGTGTTCTCCTGTCCCCGGCGCTCCCGCTGCCCGCAGTTATGGAGGTGGTAGCGGGGGTGTTCTCCTGTCCCCGGCGCTCCCGCTGCCCGCAGTTATGGAGGTGGTAGCGGGGTGTTCTCCTGTCCCCGGCGCTCCTGCTGCTCGCAGTTATGGAGGTGGTAGCGGGGGTGTTCTCCTGTCCCCGGCGCTCCCGCTGCCCGCAGTTATGGAGGTGGTAGCGGGGGTGTTCTCCTGTCCCCGGCGCTCCCGCTGCCCGCAGTTATGGAGGTGGTAGCGGGGTGTTCTCCTGTCCCCGGCGCTCCCGCTGCTCGCAGTTATGGAGGTGGTAGCGGGGGTGTTCTCCTGTCCCCGGCGCTCCCGCTGCCCGCAGTTATGGAGGTGGTAGCGGGGTAGTTCTCCTGTCCCCGGCGCTCCCGCTGCCCGCAGTTATGGAGGTGGTAGCGGGGGTGTTCTCCTGTTCCCGGCGCTCCCGCTGCCCGCAGTTATGGAGGTGGTAGCGGGGGTGTTCTCCTGTCCCCGGCGCTCCCGCTGCCCGCAGTTATGGAGGTGGTAGCGGGGTGTTCTCCTGTCCCCGGCGCTCCTGCTGCTCGCAGTTATGGAGGTGGTAGCGGGGGTGTTCTCCTGTCCCCGGCGCTCCTGCTGCCCGCAGTTATGGAGGTGGTAGCGGGGGTGTTCTCCTGTTCCCGGCGCTCCTGCTGCTCGCAGTTATGGAGGTGGTAGCGGGGGTGTTCTCCTGTCCCCGGCGCTCCCGCTGCCCGCAGTTATGGAGGTGGTAGCGGGGGTGTTCTCCTGTCCCCGGCGCTCCCGCTGCTCGCAGTTATGGAGGTGGTAGCGGGGGTGTTCTCCTGTCCCCGGCGCTCCTGCTGCCCGCAGTTATGGAGGTGGTAGCGGGGGTGTTCTCCTGTCCCCGGCGCTCCCGCTGCCCGCAGTTATGGAGGTGGTAGCGGGGGTGTTCTCCTGTCCCCGGCGCTCCTGCTGCCCGCAGTTATGGAGGTGGTAGCGGGGGTGTTCTCCTGTCCCCGGCGCTCCCGCTGCTCGCAGTTATGGAGGTGGTAGCGGGGGTGTTCTCCTGTTCCCGGCGCTCCCGCTGCCCGCAGTTATGGAGGTGGTAGCGGGGGTGTTCTCCTGTCCCCGGCGCTCCCGCTGCTCGCAGTTATGGAGGTGGTAGCGGGGGTGTTCTCCTGTCCCCGGCGCTCCTGCTGCTCGCAGTTATGGAGGTGGTAGCGGGGGTGTTCTCCTGTCCCCGGCGCTCCTGCTGCCCGCAGTTATGGAGGTGGTAGCGGGGGTGTTCTCCTGTCCCCGGCGCTCCCGCTGCCTGCAGTTATGGAGGTGGTAGCGGGGGTGTTCTCCTGTCCCCGGCGCTCCCGCTGCCCGCAGTTATGGAGGTGGTAGCGGGGGTGTTCTCCTGTCCCCGGCGCTCCTGCTGCCCGCAGTTATGGAGGTGGTAGCGGGGGTGTTCTCCTGTTCCCGGCGCTCCCGCTGCCCGCAGTTATGGAGGTGGTAGCGGGGTGTTCTCCTGTTCCCGGCGCTCCCGCTGCCCGCAGTTATGGAGGTGGTAGCGGGGGTGTTCTCCTGTCCCCGGCGCTCCTGCTGCCCGCAGTTATGGAGGTGGTAGCGGGGGTGTTCTCCTGTCCCCGGCGCTCCCGCTGCTCGCAGTTATGGAGGTGGTAGCGGGGGTGTTCTCCTGTCCCCGGCGCTCCTGCTGCCCGCAGTTATGGAGGTGGTAGCGGGGTGTTCTCCTGTCCCCGGCGCTCCCGCTGCCTGCAGTTATGGAGGTGGTAGCGGGGGTGTTCTCCTGTCCCCGGCGCTCCTGCTGCCCGCAGTTATGGAGGTGGTAGCGGGGGTGTTCTCCTGTCCCCGGCGCTCCCGCTGCCCGCAGTTATGGAGGTGGTAGCGGGGGTGTTCTCCTGTTCCCGGCGCTCCCGCTGCCCGCAGTTATGGAGGTGGTAGCGGGGGTGTTCTCCTGTCCCCGGCGCTCCCGCTGCTCGCAGTTATGGAGGTGGTAGCGGGGGTGTTCTCCTGTTCCCGGCGCTCCCGCTGCCCGCAGTTATGGAGGTGGTAGCGGGGGTGTTCTCCTGTCCCCGGCGCTCCTGCTGCCCGCAGTTATGGAGGTGGTAGCGGGGGTGTTCTCCTGTCCCCGGCGCTCCCGCTGCCCGCAGTTATGGAGGTGGTAGCGGGGGTGTTCTCCTGTCCCCGGCGCTCCTGCTGCTCGCAGTTATGGAGGTGGTAGCGGGGTGTTCTCCTGTTCCCGGCGCTCCCGCTGCCCGCAGTTATGGAGGTGGTAGCGGGGGTGTTCTCCTGTCCCCGGCGCTCCCGCTGCCCGCAGTTATGGAGGTGGTAGCGGGGGTGTTCTCCTGTTCCCGGCGCTCCCGCTGCTCGCAGTTATGGAGGTGGTAGCGGGGTAGTTCTCCTGTCCCCGGCGCTCCTGCTGCCCGCAGTTATGGAGGTGGTAGCGGTGGTGTTCTCCTGTCCCCGGCGCTCCCGCTGCCCGCAGTTATGGAGGTGGTAGCGGGGGTGTTCTCCTGTTCCCGGCGCTCCTGCTGCCCGCAGTTATGGAGGTGGTAGCGGGGGTGTTCTCCTGTCCCCGGCGCTCCTGCTGCCCGCAGTTATGGAGGTGGTAGCGGGGGTGTTCTCCTGTCCCCGGCGCTCCCGCTGCTCGCAGTTATGGAGGTGGTAGCGGGGTGTTCTCCTGTCCCCGGCGCTCCCGCTGCCCGCAGTTATGGAGGTGGTAGCGGGGTGTTCTCCTGTCCCCGGCGCTCCTGTGCCCGCAGTTATGGAGGTGGTAGCGGGGTGTTCTCCTGTCCCCGGCGCTCCCGCTGCCCGCAGTTATGGAGGTGGTAGCGGGGGTGTTCTCCTGTCCCCGGCGCTTCTGCTGCCCGCAGTTATGGAGGTGGTAGCGGGGTGTTCTCCTGTCCCCGGCGCTCCTGCTGCCCGCAGTTATGGAGGTGGTAGCGGGGTGTTCTCCTGTCCCCGGCGCTTCTGCTGCCCGCAGTTATGGAGGTGGTAGCGGGGGTGTTCTCCTGTCCCCGGCGCTCCCGCTGCTCGCAGTTATGGAGGTGGTAGCGGGGGTGTTCTCCTGTCCCCGGCGCTCCTGCTGCCCGCAGTTATGGAGGTGGTAGCGGGGTGTTCTCCTGTCCCCGGCGCTCCCGCTGCTCGCAGTTATGGAGGTGGTAGCGGGGGTGTTCTCCTGTCCCCGGCGCTCCTGCTGCCCGCAGTTATGGAGGTGGTAGCGGGGGTGTTCTCCTGTCCCCGGCGCTCCCGCTGCCCGCAGTTATGGAGGTGGTAGAGGGGTGTTCTCCTGTCCCCGGCGCTCCCGCTGCTCGCAGTTATGGAGGTGGTAGCGGGGGTGTTCTCCTGTCCCCGGCGCTCCCGCTGCTCGCAGTTATGGAGGTGGTAGCGGGGGTGTTCTCCTGTCCCCGGCGCTCCCGCTGCCCGCAGTTATGGAGGTGGTAGCGGGGGTGTTCTCCTGTCCCCGGCGCTCCCGCTGCCCGCAGTTATGGAGGTGGTAGCGGGGTGTTCTCCTGTTCCCGGCGCTCCCGCTGCCCGCAGTTATGGAGGTGGTAGCGGGGTGTTCTCCTGTTCCCGGCGCTCCCGCTGCCCGCAGTTATGGAGGTGGTAGCGGGGGTGTTCTCCTGTCCCCGGCGCTCCCGCTGCCCGCAGTTATGGAGGTGGTAGCGGGGGTGTTCTGTCCCCGGCGCTCCCGCTGCCCGCAGTTATGGAGGTGGTAGCGGGGGTGTTCTCCTGTCCCCGGCGCTCCCGCTGCTCGCAGTTATGGAGGTGGTAGCGGGGGTGTTCTCCTGTTCCCGGCGCTCCTGCTGCTCGCAGTTATGGAGGTGGTAGCGGGGGTGTTCTCCTGTCCCCGGCGCTCCCGCTGCCCGCAGTTATGGAGGTGGTAGCGGGGGTGTTCTCCTGTCCCCGGCGCTCCCGCTGCTCGCAGTTATGGAGGTGGTAGCGGGGGTGTTCTCCTGTTCCCGGCGCTCCCGCTGCCCGCAGTTATGGAGGTGGTAGCGGGGGTGTTCTCCTGTCCCCGGCGCTCCTGCTGCCCGCAGTTATGGAGGTGGTAGCGGGGTGTTCTCCTGTCCCCGGCGCTCCCGCTGCTCGCAGTTATGGAGGTGGTAGCGGGGGTGTTCTCCTGTCCCCGGCACTCCCGCTGCTCGCAGTTATGGAGGTGGTAGCGGGGGTGTTCTCCTGTTCCCGGCGCTCCCGCTGCCCGCAGTTATGGAGGTGGTAGCGGGGGTGTTCTCCTGTCCCCGGCGCTCCCGCTGCCCGCAGTTATGGAGGTGGTAGCGGGGGTGTTCTCCTGTCCCCGGCGCTCCCGCTGCCCGCAGTTATGGAGGTGGTAGCGGGGGTGTTCTCCTGTCCCCGGCGCTCCTGCTGCCTGCAGTTATGGAGGTGGTAGCGGGGTGTTCTCCTGTTCCCGGCGCTCCCGCTGCCCGCAGTTATGGAGGTGGTAGCGGGGGTGTTCTCCTGTCCCCGGCGCTCCCGCTGCTCGCAGTTATGGAGGTGGTAGCGGGGGTGTTCTCCTGTTCCCGGCGCTCCCGCTGCCCGCAGTTATGGAGGTGGTAGCGGGGGTGTTCTCCTGTCCCCGGCGCTCCCGCTGCCCGCAGTTATGGAGGTGGTAGCGGGGGTGAGGTGGTAGCGGGGGTGTTCTCCTGTCCCCCGGCGCTCCCGCTGCCGCAGTTATGGAGGTGGTAGCGGGGGTGTTCTCCTGTCCCCGGCGCTCCCGCTGCCCGCAGTTATGGAGGGTGGTAGCGGGGGTGTTCTCCTGTCCCCGGCGCTCCCGCTGCCCGCAGTTATGGAGGTGGTAGCGGGGGTGTTCTCCTGTCCCCGGCGCTCCCGCTGCCCGCAGTTATGGAGGTGGTAGCGGGGGTGTTCTCCTGTCCCCGGCGCTCCCGCTGCCCGCAGTTATGGAGGTGGTAGCGGGGGTGTTCTCCTGTCCCCGGCGCTCCCGCTGCCCGCAGTTATGGAGGTGGTAGCGGGGGTGTTCTCCTGTCCCCGGCGCTCCCGCTGCCCGCAGTTATGGAGGTGGTAGCGGGGGTGTTCTCCTGTCCCCGGCGCTCCCGCTGCCCGCAGTTATGGAGGTGGTAGCGGGGGTGTTCTCCTGTCCCGGCGCTCCCCGCTGCCCGCAGTTATGGAGGTGGTAGCGGGGGTGTTCTCCTGTTCCCCGGCGCTCCCGCTGCCCGCAGTTATGGAGGTGGTAGCGGGGGTGTTCTCCTGTCCCCGGCGCTCCCGCTGCCCGCAGTTATGGAGGTGGTAGCGGGGGTGTTCTCCTGTCCCCGGCGCTCCTCGCTGCCCGCAGTTATGGAGGTGGTAGCGGGGGTGTTCTCCTGTCCCCGGCGCTCCCGCTGCCCGCAGTTATGGAGGTGGTAGCGGGGGTGTTCTCCTGTCCCCCGGCGCTCCCTGCTGCCCGCAGTTATGGAGGTGGTAGCGGGGGTGTTCTCCTGTCCCCGGCGCTCCCGCTGCCCCGCAGTTATGGAGGTGGTAGCGGGGGTGTTCTCCTGTCCCCGGCGCTCCCGCTGCCCGCAGTTATGGAGGTGGTAGCGGGGGGTGTTCTCCTGTCCCCGGCGCTCCCGCTGCCCGCAGTTATGGAGGTGGTAGCGGGGGTGTTCTCCTGTCCCCGGCGCTCCCGCTGCCCGCAGTTATGGAGGTGGTAGCGGGGGTGTTCTCCTGTCCCCGGCGCTCCCGCTGCCCCGCAGTTATGGAGGTGGTAGCGGGGGTGTTCTCCTGTCCCCGGCGCTCCTGCTGCCCGCAGTTATGGAGGTGGTAGCGGGGGTGTTCTCCTGTCCCCGGCGCTCCCGCTGCCCGCAGTTATGGAGGTGGTAGCGGGGGTGTTCTCCTGTCCCCGGCGCTCCTGCTGCCCGCAGTTATGGAGGTGGTAGCGGGGGTGTTCTCCTGTCCCCGGCGCTCCCGCTGCTCGCAGTTATGGAGGTGGTAGCGGGGGTGTTCTCCTGTCCCCGGCGCTCCCTGCTGCCCGCAGTTATGGAGGTGGTAGCGGGGGTGTTCTCCTGTCCCCGGCGCTCCCGCTGCCCGCAGTTATGGAGGTGGTAGCGGGGGTGTTCTCCTGTCCCCGGCGCTCCCGCTGCCCGCAGTTATGGAGGTGGTAGCGGGGTGTTCTCCTGTTCCCGGCGCTCCCGCTGCCCGCAGTTATGGAGGTGGTAGCGGGGGTGTTCTCCTGTCCCGGCGCTCCCGCTGCCCGCAGTTATGGAGGTGGTAGCGGGGGTGTTCTCCTGTCCCCGGCGCTCCCGCTGCCCGCAGTTATGGAGGTGGTAGCGGGGGGTGTTCTCCTGTCCCCCGGCGCTCCCGCTGCCCGCAGTTATGGAGGTGGTAGCGGGGGTGTTCTCCTGTCCCCGGCGCTCCCGCTGCTCGCAGTTATGGAGGTGGTAGCGGGGGTGTTCTCCTGTCCCCGGCGCTCCCGCTGCCTCGCAGTTATGGAGGTGGTAGCGGGGGTGTTCTCCTGTCCCCGGCGCTCCCGCTGCCCGCAGTTATGGAGGTGGTAGCGGGGGTGTTCTCCTGTCCCCGGCGCTCCCGCTGCCCGCAGTTATGGAGGTGGTAGCGGGGGTGTTCTCCTGTCCCCGGCGCTCCCGCTGCCCGCAGTTATGGAGGTGGTAGCGGGGGTGTTCTCCTGTCCCCGGCGCTCCCGCTGCTCCGCAGTTATGGAGGTGGTAGCGGGGGTGTTCTCCTGTCCCCGGCGCTCCCGCTGCCCGCAGTTATGGAGGTGGTAGCGGGGGTGTTCTCCTGTTCCCGGCGCTCCTCGCTGCCTCGCAGTTATGGAGGTGGTAGCGGGGGTGTTCTCCTGTCCCCGGCGCTCCCGCTGCCCGCAGTTATGGAGGTGGTAGCGGGGGTGTTCTCCTGTCCCCGGCGCTCCCGCTGCCCGCAGTTATGGAGGTGGTAGCGGGGGTGTTCTCCTGTCCCCGGCGCTCCCGCTGCCGCAGTTATGGAGGTGGTAGCGGGGGTGTTCTCCTGTCCCCGGCGCTCCCGCTGCCTCGCAGTTATGGAGGTGGTAGCGGGGGTGTTCTCCTGTCCCCGGCGCTCCCGCTGCCCGCAGTTATGGAGGTGGTAGCGGGGGTGTTCTCCTGTCCCCGGCGCTCCCGCTGCCCGCAGTTATGGAGGTGGTAGCGGGGGTGTTCTCCTGTCCCCGGCGCTCCCGCTGCCCGCAGTTATGGAGGTGGTAGCGGGGGTGTTCTCCTGTCCCCGGCGCTCCCGCTGCCCGCAGTTATGGAGGTGGTAGCGGGGGTGTTCTCCTGTCCCCGGCGCTCCCGCTGCCCGCAGTTATGGAGGTGGTAGCGGGGGTGTTCTCCTGTCCCCGGCGCTCCCGCTGCCCGCAGTTATGGAGGTGGTAGCGGGGGTGTTCTCCTGTCCCCGGCGCTCCCGCTGCCCGCAGTTATGGAGGTGGTAGCGGGGGTGTTCTCCTGTCCCCGGCGCTCCCGCTGCCCGCAGTTATGGAGGTGGTAGCGGGGGGTGTTCTCCTGTCCCCCGGCGCTCCCGCTGCCCGCAGTTATGGAGGTGGTAGCGGGGGTGTTCTCCCTGTCCCCGGCGCTCCCGCTGCCCGCAGTTATGGAGGTGGTAGCGGGGGTGTTCTCCTGTCCCCGGCGCTCCCGCTGCCCGCAGTTATGGAGGTGGTAGCGGGGGTGTTCTCCTGTCCCCGGCGCTCCCGCTGCCCGCAGTTATGGAGGTGGTAGCGGGGGTGTTCTCCTGTCCCCGGCGCTCCCTGCTGCCGCAGTTATGGAGGTGGTAGCGGGGGTGTTCTCCTGTCCCCGGCGCTCCCGCTGCCCGCAGTTATGGAGGTGGTAGCGGGGGTGTTCTCCTGTCCCCGGCGCTCCCGCTGCCCGCAGTTATGGAGGTGGTAGCGGGGGTGTTCTCCTGTCCCCGGCGCTCCCTGCTGCCCGCAGTTATGGAGGTGGTAGCGGGGGTGTTCTCCTGTCCCCGGCGCTCCTGCTGCCCGCAGTTATGGAGGTGGTAGCGGGGGTGTTCTCCTGTCCCCGGCGCTCCCGCTGCCCGCAGTTATGGAGGTGGTAGCGGGGGTGTTCTCCTGTTCCCCGGCGCTCCCGCTGCCCGCAGTTATGGAGGTGGTAGCGGGGGTGTTCTCCTGTCCCCGGCGCTCCCGCTGCCCGCAGTTATTGGAGGTGGTAGCGGGGGTGTTCTCCTGTCCCCGGCGCTCCCGCTGCCCGCAGTTATGGAGGTGGTAGCGGGGGTGTTCTCCTGTCCCCGGCGCTCCCGCTGCTCCGCAGTTATGGAGGTGGTAGCGGGGGTGTTCTCCTGTCCCCGGCGCTCCCGCTGCCCGCAGTTATGGAGGTGGTAGCGGGGGTGTTCTCCTGTCCCCGGCGCTCCCGCTGCCCGCAGTTATGGAGGTGGTAGCGGGGGTGTTCTCCTGTCCCCGGCGCTCCCGCTGCCCGCAGTTATGGAGGTGGTAGCGGGGGTGTTCTCCTGTCCCCGGCGCTCCCGCTGCTCGCAGTTATGGAGGTGGTAGCGGGGGTGTTCTCCTGTCCCCGGCGCTCCGCTGCCCGCAGTTATGGAGGTGGTAGCGGGGGTGTTCTCCTGTTCCCCGGCGCTCCCGCTGCCCGCAGTTATGGAGGTGGTAGCGGGGGTGTTCTCCTGTCCCCGGCGCTCCTGCTGCCCGCAGTTATGGAGGTGGTAGCGGGGGTGTTCTCCTGTCCCCGGCGCTCCCGCTGCCCGCAGTTATGGAGGTGGTAGCGGGGTGTTCTCCTGTCCCCGGCGCTCCCGCTGCCCGCAGTTATGGAGGTGGTAGCGGGGGTGTTCTCCTGTCCCCGGCGCTCCTGCTGCCCGCAGTTATGGAGGTGGTAGCGGGGGTGTTCTCCTGTCCCCGGCGCTCCCGCTGCTCGCAGTTATGGAGGTGGTAGCGGGGGTGTTCTCCTGTCCCCGGCGCTCCCGCTGCCCGCAGTTATGGAGGTGGTAGCGGGGGTGTTCTCCTGTCCCCGGCGCTCCCTGCTGCTCGCAGTTATGGAGGTGGTAGCGGGGGTGTTCTCCTGTCCCGGCGCTCCCGCTGCCCGCAGTTATGGAGGTGGTAGCGGGGGTGTTCTCCTGTCCCCGGCGCTCCCGCTGCCCGCAGTTATGGAGGTGGTAGCGGGGGTGTTCTCCTGTTCCCGGCGCTCCCGCTGCTCGCAGTTATGGAGGTGGTAGCGGGGGTGTTCTCCTGTTCCCGGCGCTCCCGCTGCCCGCAGTTATGGAGGTGGTAGCGGGGGTGTTCTCCTGTCCCCGGCGCTCCCGCTGCTCGCAGTTATGGAGGTGGTAGCGGGGGTGTTCTCCTGTCCCCGGCGCTCCCGCTGCTCGCAGTTATGGAGGTGGTAGCGGGGGTGTTCTCCTGTCCCCGGCGCTCCCGCTGCCCGCAGTTATGGAGGTGGTAGCGGGGGTGTTCTCCTGTTCCCGGCGCTCCCGCTGCTCGCAGTTATGGAGGTGGTAGCGGGGGTGTTCTCCTGTTCCCCGGCGCTCCCGCTGCCCGCAGTTATGGAGGTGGTAGCGGGGGTGTTCTCCTGTCCCCGGCGCTCCCGCTGCTCGCAGTTATGGAGGTGGTAGCGGGGGTGTTCTCCTGTCCCCGGCGCTCCCGCTGCTCGCAGTTATGGAGGTGGTAGCGGGGGTGTTCTCCTGTCCCCGGCGCTCCCGCTGCCCGCAGTTATGGAGGTGGTAGCGGGGGTGTTCTCCTGTCCCCGGCGCTCCCGCTGCCCGCAGTTATGGAGGTGGTAGCGGGGGTGTTCTCCTGTCCCCGGCGCTCCTGCTGCCCGCAGTTATGGAGGTGGTAGCGGGGGTGTTCTCCTGTTACCGGCGCTCCCGCTGCCCGCAGTTATGGAGGTGGTAGCGGGGGTGTTCTCCTGTCCCCGGCGCTCCTGCTGCCCGCAGTTATGGAGGTGGTAGCGGGGTGTTCTCCTGTCCCCGGCGCTCCCGCTGCCCGCAGTTATGGAGGTGGTAGCGGGGGTGTTCTCCTGTCCCCGGCGCTCCTGCTGCCTGCAGTTATGGAGGTGGTAGCGGGGTGTTCTCCTGTTCCCGGCGCTCCCGCTGCCCGCAGTTATGGAGGTGGTAGCGGGGGTGTTCTCCTGTCCCCGGCGCTCCCGCTGCTCGCAGTTATGGAGGTGGTAGCGGGGGTGTTCTCCTGTTCCCGGCGCTCCCGCTGCCCGCAGTTATGGAGGTGGTAGCGGGGGTGTTCTCCTGTCCCCGGCGCTCCTGCTGCCCGCAGTTATGGAGGTGGTAGCGGGGGTGTTCTCCTGTTCCCCGGCGCTCCCGCTGCTCGCAGTTATGGAGGTGGTAGCGGGGGTGTTCTCCTGTCCCCGGCGCTCCCGCTGCTCGCAGTTATGGAGGTGGTAGCGGGGGTGTTCTCCTGTTCCCGGCGCTCCTGCTGCTCGCAGTTATGGAGGTGGTAGCGGGGTGTTCTCCTGTCCCCGGCGCTCCCGCTGCCCGCAGTTATGGAGGTGGTAGCGGGGGTGTTCTCCTGTCCCCGGCGCTCCTGCTGCTCGCAGTTATGGAGGTGGTAGCGGGGTGTTCTCCTGTCCCCGGCGCTCCTGCTGCCCGCAGTTATGGAGGTGGTAGCGGGGTGTTCTCCTGTCCCCGGCGCTCCTGCTGCCCGCAGTTATGGAGGTGGTAGCGGGGGTGTTCTCCTGTCCCCGGCGCTCCTGCTGCTCGCAGTTATGGAGGTGGTAGCGGGGGTGTTCTCCTGTTCCCGGCGCTCCCGCTGCCCGCAGTTATGGAGGTGGTAGCGGGGGTGTTCTCCTGTCCCCGGCGCTCCTGCTGCCCGCAGTTATGGAGGTGGTAGCGGGGGTGTTCTCCTGTCCCCGGCGCTCCCGCTGCCCGCAGTTATGGAGGTGGTAGCGGGGGTGTTCTCCTGTTCCCGGCGCTCCTGCTGCCCGCAGTTATGGAGGTGGTAGCGGTGGTGTTCTCCTGTTCCCGGCGCTCCCGCTGCTCGCAGTTATAGAGGTGGTAGCGGGGGTGTTCTCCTGTCCCCGGCGCTCCTGCTGCCCGCAGTTATGGAGGTGGTAGCGGGGGTGTTCTCCTGTCCCCGGCGCTCCCGCTGCTCGCAGTTATGGAGGTGGTAGCGGGGGTGTTCTCCTGTCCCCGGCGCTCCTGCTGCCCGCAGTTATGGAGGTGGTAGCGGGGGTGTTCTCCTGTCCCCGGCGCTCCCGCTGCTCGCAGTTATGGAGGTGGTAGCGGGGGTGTTCTCCTGTCCCCGGCGCTCCTGCTGCCCGCAGTTATGGAGGTGGTAGCGGGGGTGTTCTCCTGTCCCCGGCGCTCCCGCTGCCCGCAGTTATGGAGGTGGTAGCGGGGGTGTTCTCCTGTTCCCGGCGCTCCCTGCTGCCCGCAGTTATGGAGGTGGTAGCGGGGTGTTCTCCTGTCCCCGGCGCTCCCGCTGCCCGCAGTTATGGAGGTGGTAGCGGGGTGTTCTCCTGTTCCCGGCGCTCCCGCTGCCCGCAGTTATGGAGGTGGTAGCGGGGGTGTTCTCCTGTCCCCGGCGCTCCCGCTGCCCGCAGTTATGGAGGTGGTAGCGGGGGTGTTCTGTCCCCGGCGCTCCCGCTGCCCGCAGTTATGGAGGTGGTAGCGGGGGTGTTCTCCTGTCCCCGGCGCTCCCGCTGCTCGCAGTTATGGAGGTGGTAGCGGGGGTGTTCTCCTGTTACCGGCGCTCCCGCTGCCCGCAGTTATGGAGGTGGTAGCGGGGGTGTTCTCCTGTTCCCGGCGCTCCTGCTGCTCGCAGTTATGGAGGTGGTAGCGGGGGTGTTCTCCTGTCCCCGGCGCTCCCGCTGCCCGCAGTTATGGAGGTGGTAGCGGGGGTGTTCTCCTGTCCCCGGCGCTCCCGCTGCTCGCAGTTATGGAGGTGGTAGCGGGGGTGTTCTCCTGTCCCCGGCGCTCCCGCTGCCCGCAGTTATGGAGGTGGTAGCGGGGGTGTTCTCCTGTCCCCGGCGCTCCCGCTGCCCGCAGTTATGGAGGTGGTAGCGGGGGTGTTCTCCTGTCCCCGGCGCTCCCGCTGCCCGCAGTTATGGAGGTGGTAGCGGGGGTGTTCTCCTGTCCCCGGCGCTCCCGCTGCCCGCAGTTATGGAGGTGGTAGCGGGGGTGTTCTCCTGTCCCCGGCGCTCCTGCTGCCTGCAGTTATGGAGGTGGTAGCGGGGTGTTCTCCTGTTCCCGGCGCTCCCGCTGCCCGCAGTTATGGAGGTGGTAGCGGGGGTGTTCTCCTGTCCCCGGCGCTCCCGCTGCTCGCAGTTATGGAGGTGGTAGCGGGGGTGTTCTCCTGTTCCCGGCGCTCCCGCTGCCCGCAGTTATGGAGGTGGTAGCGGGGTGTTCTCCTGTCCCCGGCGCTCCTGCTGCCTGCAGTTATGGAGGTGGTAGCGGGGGTGTTCTCCTGTCCCCGGCGCTCCTGCTGCCCGCAGTTATGGAGGTGGTAGCGGGGGTGTTCTCCTGTTCCCCGGCGCTCCCGCTGCTCGCAGTTATGGAGGTGGTAGCGGGGGTGTTCTCCTGTCCCCGGCGCTCCCGCTGCTCGCAGTTATGGAGGTGGTAGCGGGGTGTTCTCCTGTTCCCGGCGCTCCTGCTGCTCGCAGTTATGGAGGTGGTAGCGGGGTGTTCTCCTGTCCCCGGCGCTCCCGCTGCCCGCAGTTATGGAGGTGGTAGCGGGGGTGTTCTCCTGTCCCCGGCGCTCCTGCTGCTCGCAGTTATGGAGGTGGTAGCGGGGTGTTCTCCTGTCCCCGGCGCTCCTGCTGCCCGCAGTTATGGAGGTGGTAGCGGGGTGTTCTCCTGTCCCCGGCGCTCCTGCTGCCCGCAGTTATGGAGGTGGTAGCGGGGTGTTCTCCTGTCCCCGGCGCTCCCGCTGCCCGCAGTTATGGAGGTGGTAGCGGGGTGTTCTCCTGTCCCCGGCGCTCCTGCTGCCCGCAGTTATGGAGGTGGTAGCGGGGGTGTTCTCCTGTCCCCGGCGCTCCCGCTGCTCGCAGTTATGGAGGTGGTAGCGGGGTGTTCTCCTGTCCCCGGCGCTCCTGCTGCCCGCAGTTATGGAGGTGGTAGCGGGGGTGTTCTCCTGTCCCCGGCGCTCCTGCTGCTCGCAGTTATGGAGGTGGTAGCGGGGGTGTTCTCCTGTCCCCGGCGCTCCCGCTGCTCGCAGTTATGGAGGTGGTAGCGGGGGTGTTCTCCTGTCCCCGGCGCTCCTGCTGCCCGCAGTTATGGAGGTGGTAGCGGGGGTGTTCTCCTGTCCCCGGCGCTCCCGCTGCCCGCAGTTATGGAGGTGGTAGCGGGGGTGTTCTCCTGTTCCCGGCGCTCCCGCTGCTCGCAGTTATGGAGGTGGTAGCGGGGTAGTTCTCCTGTCCCCGGCGCTCCTGCTGCCCGCAGTTATGGAGGTGGTAGCGGGGTGTTCTCCTGTTCCCGGCGCTCCCGCTGCTCGCAGTTATGGAGGTGGTAGCGGGGGTGTTCTCCTGTCCCCGGCGCTCCTGCTGCTCGCAGTTATGGAGGTGGTAGCGGGGGTGTTCTCCTGTCCCCGGCGCTCCCGCTGCCCGCAGTTATGGAGGTGGTAGCGGGGGTGTTCTCCTGTCCCCGGCGCTCCTGCTGCCCGCAGTTATGGAGGTGGTAGCGGGGGTGTTCTCCTGTCCCCGGCGCTCCTGCTGCCCGCAGTTATGGAGGTGGTAGCGGGGGTGTTCTCCTGTCCCCGGCGCTCCCGCTGCTCGCAGTTATGGAGGTGGTAGCGGGGGTGTTCTCCTGTCCCCGGCGCTCCTGCTGCCCGCAGTTATGGAGGTGGTAGCGGGGGTGTTCTCCTGTCCCCGGCGCTCCCGCTGCCCGCAGTTATGGAGGTGGTAGCGGGGTGTTCTCCTGTCCCCGGCGCTCCCGCTGCCCGCAGTTATGGAGGTGGTAGCGGGGTGTTCTCCTGTTCCCGGCGCTCCCGCTGCCCGCAGTTATGGAGGTGGTAGCGGGGGTGTTCTCCTGTCCCCGGCGCTCCCGCTGCCCGCAGTTATGGAGGTGGTAGCGGGGGTGTTCTGTCCCCGGCGCTCCCGCTGCCCGCAGTTATGGAGGTGGTAGCGGGGGTGTTCTCCTGTTCCCGGCGCTCCTGCTGCTCGCAGTTATGGAGGTGGTAGCGGGGGTGTTCTCCTGTCCCCGGCGCTCCCGCTGCCCGCAGTTATGGAGGTGGTAGCGGGGGTGTTCTCCTGTCCCCGGCGCTCCCGCTGCTCGCAGTTATGGAGGTGGTAGCGGGGGTGTTCTCCTGTTCCCGGCGCTCCCGCTGCCCGCAGTTATGGAGGTGGTAGCGGGGGTGTTCTCCTGTCCCCGGCGCTCCCGCTGCCCGCAGTTATGGAGGTGGTAGCGGGGGTGTTCTCCTGTCCCCGGCGCTCCCGCTGCCCGCAGTTATGGAGGTGGTAGCGGGGGTGTTCTCCTGTCCCCGGCGCTCCCGCTGCCCGCAGTTATGGAGGTGGTAGCGGGGGTGTTCTCCTGTCCCCGGCGCTCCCGCTGCCCGCAGTTATGGAGGTGGTAGCGGGGGTGTTCTCCTGTCCCCGGCGCTCCTGCTGCTCGCAGTTATGGAGGTGGTAGCGGGGGTGTTCTCCTGTCCCCGGCGCTCCCGCTGCTCGCAGTTATGGAGGTGGTAGCGGGGGTGTTCTCCTGTCCCCGGCGCTCCCGCTGCCCGCAGTTATGGAGGTGGTAGCGGGGGTGTTCTCCTGTCCCCGGCGCTCCCGCTGCCCGCAGTTATGGAGGTGGTAGCGGGGGTGTTCTCCTGTCCCCGGCGCTCCCCCTGTGTCAGCCTGCGGGAGATGGGAGCTGGGATGTCCCCTCAGGTCCCCGCTTCCCCCCGGTCCCCGTGTCAGACCGCGGGGCAGGAGATGGGAGCGGGGATGTCCCCTCAGGTCCCCGCTTCCCCCCGTGTCAGCCCGCGGGGCGGGAGATGGGAGCGGGGATGTTCCCTCAGGTCCCCGCTTCCCCCCGGTCCCCGTGTCAGACCGCGGGGCGGGAGATGGGTGCGCGGGGGTGAGGGGGGTTAGCGTGGTGGTGCTGGTTGCAGCCTTTCCTCTCCCCCTTCCCCCTGTTTGTGGAGAGACATTGAGAGAGAGAGAGAGTGTGTATATGGGAGAATGTGTGTGTGTGTATATATGGGAGAATGTGTGTGTATATGGGAGAATGTGTGTGTGTGTGTATACTGTATATGGGAGAATGTGTGTGTATATATGGGAGAATGTGTGTGTGTGTGTGTGTATATGGGAGAATGTGTGTGTGTGTGTGTGTGTGTGTGTGTATGGGAGAATGTGTGTGTGTGTGTGTGTATATGGGAGAGTGTGTGTGTGTATATATATGGGAGAATGTGTGTGTATATATGGGAGAATGTGTGTGTGTATATATGGGAGAATGTGTGTGTGTGTGTGTGTGTGTGTGTGTGTGTGTGTGTGTGTGTGTGTGTGTGTGTGTGTGTGTGTGTGTGTGTGTGTGTGTGTGTGTGTGTGTGTGTGTGTGTGTGTATGGGAGAATGTGTGTGTGTGTGTGAGAATGTGTGTGTGTGTATATACAGGAGAATGTGTGTGTATATATGAGAGAATGTGTGTGTGTATATATGGGAGAATGTGTGTGTGTGTGTGTGTGTGTGTGTATATATGGGAGAGTGTGTGTGTGTGTGTGTGTGTGTGTGTGTGTGTGTGTGTGTGTGTGTGTGTGTGTGTGTGTGTGTGTGTGTGTGTGTGTGTGTGTGTGTGTGTGTGTGTGTGTGTGTGTGTGTGTGTGTATATGGGAGAATGTGTATGTGTGTGTATATGGGAGAATGTGTATGTGTGTATGGGAGTATGTGTGTGACACCAGAGGTACCCCCCCAATCAGTCACCCCTGCCCCAGTCAGTCACCCAGTCAGTCGGTCACACCCCCCAGTCAGTCACGTCGTCTCCCCTCTCTCTGGTCTGGTTGGGGGCGGGACTAGGGCGGGGTTGGGGGTGGGACTAGGTGGCGAGTAGATTTTTTTGTTCGGCGAGTAGATTTTTGGGTGATTTGTCGACCACTGTATGTATGTATGTATGTATGTATATATGGGAAGGGAAGAATATCGGCGCAAAGCTGCTAACTAAACAATAAAAATTGAGCATAAATGGACTGAGGATAATTGGGAATTGCTGGTTGCTCTGAAATGAAATGAAGAGAAAACAAAATATAGTGAAGTAGATTTTAGTAAAAGAATATGCGCAAAGGTAGATCGCTACTTACAAAGTAGCAGATGTAAACAAGCATATAGGATATAATAATCCTCTCCGTCTTGCTGCCTGGAGTCACGATGTGTCTGTCCTCCACGTGGAACGCTGAGATCCTCCATAGTGGCTCTCCTCCGGCTGCAGCTATTCTCCTGAGCTTCCTGGCTGTTCCTCCGATCTCGCGAGACTAGCCCGCTGACGTCACTCCACCGAGATTACGGTCGCAACTCAAGTATACTGTCCAGGAGTGCTCGGGAGTTTCTGCTGAATGAAGAAACTGGATTGGGGAGCTAAGAATTGTCCTAGAGCCTCCACCCTACGCGTTTCGTCCTGTAACTAGGACTTCATCTGGGGACTGCTCAGGAGAGGATTATTATATCCTATATGCTTGTTTACATCTGCTACTTTGTAAGTACTTCACTATATTTTGTTTTCTCTTCAGTTCATTTCAGAGCAACCAGCAATTCCCAATTATCCTCAGTCCATTTATGCTCAATTTTTATTGTTTAGTTAGCAGCTTTGCGCCAATGTTCTTCCCTTCCCCTATGTATGTATGTATATATATATATATATATATACTTAGTTAAGTTATGGTGGGTAAAAAAGTGACAAAAACCCTTCACAGCAAAGCATATAGCAAATGGAAATATTACTGTATGCTCATTTGCATGTCTTAGAAAGGTCTGCAACCCCACCTTTCACCATTATCACACAGCACTTCCACTGCAGCAAGGGATTCTGGGAAATGACATGCAAATGAGCACACAGTGCCACTTTTTGCTTCAAAACCATTTTTAACATGGTTCCCTATAGGCTTAAGCTTGCTGCATGGTCACAGTTTTGAGCACAGCCAGGATTAAGATGCATAGTCAGCAAACCCACCCACAGACAGCTGTTTCGACTTTAATGGGTCTCGTCAGTGTGGGGTTGGTTATACTGGCTTTGAAAAATGAAGCAGGGATAGGTTTTACCACACTTGGTTAAGTTATGGTGGGTAAAAAAAAGTGACAAAAACCCTCCACAGCAAAGCATATAGCAAATGGAAATATTACTGTTCCTGCAGTGACGTCTGAACGCGCCATACCGCGCGGTGTGGCACTGACAATTTTGGAGCTACGGGAATAGACCTTTCTGGCTGTCTGACCTGATGTACATTTGACAAATCGACACATTCCCAGAGGCCTCTGGGTACCTTTGGGACCGATTTCCCTTGTAATGACAGTAAGGAGTATTGCATTAAGTCGTAGAAGATGCTGAACCAATGTTCATCGGGCTTAATAACTCTGACCATGGAGACATTACAAACAGACGGTCAACGTAGAGTCACAAATCTCACACAGCTGGATTGATTCTCCCTTTAACACTGGATAAGCCACGACTGGTGGAGCTCAGGGGAGTAAGGCAGATCTTGCGCGTTTCACACATCCGGGGTATCGCCAAACACTGGGACGGAGGTCTTCATTATCATTCACAGGTAAATACCACGAGGGATTATACATCATATTAACCCTTTAGGGGCCCTGTGTACTAAAGTAACAGCATAGCCTCTACTCTGTTTTCTGCTTAATTACTCTTTATATATAAGTAACTTTGAGTAACATTTAATACTATATACTATGTCCAACGCCCACGTCATTTAGGAGGTGGGTTTTAAGGTTTGACTTGGTGGTGGGGAGAAAAGGTGCTCAGCGTATACTGAGGGTGAGGGAGTCCCACAGGTAAGGAAGAGATAGTGAAGGAAAAGGTTTAACGTAAGAGAGCAGTAGAGATGAAAGGAGTGGAAAGGAGACGGTTATGGACAGAGCGCAGGACACGAGCAGGACACAGCGAGAGATCAGAGCGAATGTATAGGGAGGAGCAGATGAGGGGAGAGTCTTAAAGGTAAGGAGGAGAACTTTCTAGGTGAGGTGAAACATGATGGGAAGCCAGGAGACGTTAGATTTTAAGGGAAAGGCCTCGTCCCCAGTGATTGTGACCGCGCGCGAACAAAGAGACTGATCGCTGCAGAAATGGGTGGACGCGCCTCCAGGCTCCAACGCGCGCGCATTGACTGGGACCGTAGCCTGAGGAGTGTTATGGTAAAGGGTTAGGGTTTTTAGGGTAGGGAGTAGCATTAGTAGTAGGGGTTAAGATTAGGGCCTTACCTTGGTGGTGAAACAGCCGGCGGAGAGATGTCCCTGCGGTGAGGTGAGTGTCGGCAAAACGGCTGTGACAAGATTTTCTTGAGCGCTCTAGTGGCGGGCACTGACTCCATCAAACATTAGCGATCGGTTTAGATAAGTTGCTGAGATCCTTGGTGACGTGGCTCCCTCCCATATCCAGGATACTCCGCCATTTTTTAACAAGTTATCCGGTACGGCTCTTTGGGAAAATCTCATTCTCTTAGATTCGATTTAAGGTGGAGATGACTGGTTTCAAAGCCTTCCATGTGCAGGGAGTTTGTTCAGCCAGAGTCTCTTGGATTAATGATGGCGGCAGAAGTGGTTTAAGAAACTAGCCGGAAGGAACAATAATTACCAGATAAGATTCGAAGTCAAAGGATCCAGAGAAAATAGAAACAGACTCATTTTTACTCAAGAAGCAAATTATTGAAAATGGAACTTTAGAAGGAAATTGAATCATTCTAAGGAAACCCCAGTGACGGTAAATAAAGGTTAAGCCCGTTTTGGTTACCCCTGATCCGTGTATAAGGGTCCAAGAGAGTAAGCTCTTCCCAGTAACCTGTACCATTCCAATGCATTGTATGTATAAAAGCAGTTTTTGTGTTTTCCCCTTTTCGGGCATGTCAGTGAGCAGGGATTGCTAGGGTGAGTTTCAGGGGGGCGAGGGGGTGCGGAGGAAACATTGACAGAATGTGCCTAGGAGGTTGGGGTCCGGAGTTGTCTGTTCCCCTATAAATGTACCCGGGAATCATGCCTTATTCTCATATACATGTAGGCACATTGTCCCGCAATATCTCCCCTTGAAAACGCAAGTGTGACTCACTACTAGGGTAACCTGCTTCAGCACAGCCCAGAAATGTTACATTACATATAAAGCCATTACATCATTCTGAGGGACATCCTACTACCCCCAAGAACCCTGAGATACAGAGAGAGGGAAGATCTACAAGAATACACCACACTATTCATTTCCCACCTGAGTTTGGGTTACATGCCTGTTTATTTCAGAAAGAATGTGAGTTCTGAATTGATAGAATTCTGCTAATTTGGAGATACATCTATAAGAGACTGTGTTGCACTATTGTATCTATTTATTTTTTTAATCTGTTTTTTTCCTTTATTGGCATCTTACAAGGTATATGTAGAAAATAAAGATAACATTCACAGCATGGTAAATAATTTTGGGACATAGGCACATGACAGTGAAGTACTTTGAGACACTCAATAAACCTTTTTTTTCCCCCTTTTTTGTAGTGAAAAGATGGGGAACGACGAGGGTCGGGTGGATAGTTGGGAACGACATGGGGATGAAGAGGGGGAGGGAGGGAGAGGAAGCGGGGACTGGGCTGGGTGGGACTCTCGGGCCCCCTATCCCAGGGGTATCATAGCTGGACCAGGGCTTGTAGTAGTGACGGAGCGCCTGAGCCTGGCCAGGGTTCCCAGGTTCTATAGAATTGAGGCATTCTCTGCTTCAGCACGGCTGTCAGTCTCTCCATGTTCATGACCCGTCTATTCTCTTTATTACTGTTCTTCTGGAGGGGGCTTTTATTTGTTTTATTATATCTATTTTTATTCCACATATCCACCACTGAATTAGTTGCGCTCCCCTTCAATTTCCACACGTTCCAGCAAGAAGGATTTCTGTGGACCATCCTTCCAAGGGTTTTTGAGCAGCATTTTTCCTTTATATCACTTATTGCACTTATTTGCACATTATTGGATATTTATTATTTTCACTACCACTGTCTAAGTCACATTATATTAGTCACTGTGATCACCTCCTTAGAGTGCTGTTAGAAATTTTCTTTCACTACACGTGCTGCCTGACGGGTCGGAATCAGACTTTCACCTGGATCGGTGCCTTGACAGGTTTGAGTAACTCATTGAATGGAGAGTACAGATACCCCAGCCGAGATACTTAAGTCACGGACATAGATGTCCCAAGGGTTTAGGCATCCGGGGACAACGTAGGGGGTCGGAAATGGCTGTAGGAAAAGATATATCCATATAGCCAGTTGCCTCTACACCCACACGGCTAGATCTCGGATTTCCTGCCGGAATCTGCAGGGCCAGAGAGCTGTAAGTATTCACACATAGCACAGTCCTCAGAGATTTGGGGGTAATAGTTGACTACAGAATCTGGGACCGTGGACACTGGAAATTGTCTAACGACATGCTGGACCAAGTGTATAAGGTTAATGTGTCAAATTGTTATTCTACTGTAATATGCCGCATTATGTATTATGTATTAATATGTCATGTTTATTGATTTGCCAGATTTGGGACCACTTCTGCTGGTTGCCTGCACCCCAAGACGTGGGAAATGGACATTCTTCATGTACATGACCAAGTCCCTTGGCATCCCGAGATCCAAGTTTTACCAGATCGCTGGTCACCTCTGTTGGGTGTATCAGTGGCCAGACCCATCCCAAGGGCAAAAGAACTAGATTCGCCCCTGGTCAAATCTGGTTCTTCCAATTTATTTCTCCTCCCTAACCCCCCCCTCCCCTCCCCCCACTCCCCCTCCTGCACCACTCCAGGGGTCTAGTCCCTTGTCTGTGTACTATAGTGGCCAATATCAAGGGCTCTTGGAGTCACGTCTACTGGTAAGAAGGACCCGAGTGGGTTAGTCCTGCACTTTTCTTTTGAGATTAACTGGTCCGATATTCTAAAATGTCAGTATACATAATCTCTCACAATGTGAAAGGCCTGAATAGCCCAGGTAAACGCCAGGTTGCGCTAGCAGACTGTGACGGTAAAGTGGTAACCAGGCCATCAATAAAGGTATTTTGCCCGGCTGGTAACCTCTGAACCATATTTGTGGGTTTAGAGTGTCAGCTCTTAGACCCATTGGTTGTACATGAAATGTATGTGATTGTGCACCAATAAAGAATGTGTGTGTTTTACCTTTCCAGGAGTGCTAACCAGTGGAGATTCACAGGCTATGAGTTTCAAGGGGGGTTTTGCGTTAAAAGTGTTGTCACATTGTGTCTAGGTAGACGGGGCCCGGAGTTGCTGGCCACCCCAAAAATGTATCCGGGAATCACGTCAGATTCCCGAGGACATATAGGCACAGACCTCCTGTCAAAATCCTCCCTTGAAAACAGTTAAGCGACTCACCGCCAAGTTCCCTGCTTCAGTACAGACCAGAAAGGTAAACGGGTCATAGGGATGTCAGGTGTCCCTGACACAGTCAAAAGGTTCCTAGGTTAATGGGGATAACCAGTAAATGCCCAGGTCACCCAGAACCGGTATAGGGGTTCTGGGATACTCCAATTAGCTCCAAGATTGTGAGAGGTCTTTTAAAAGTCCAGTTAAAGTGTATATTTTAGTCAACAGTGTGTTTTAAAACATATGCTTGTGCACAGTATAATGAGCTGGGACTCTCAGACAGTGCCACTGTGTCTACTCATACAGTGGGGATCAAACGCCAGAGAGGAAGTCTGAGGTGTCAAAACCATTTGAACAGGAGGGAAGAAGTCAAGTACCGATGTCCTCAGATCAATGGATGCTCTTTGAATTTCCATTTGGCCCCCTAGACTGGCCGGGGCCTGTCACCGTGAGTGGCATTGAGGGAATCAAGGGCCAGAAGTGCCAAATTGTGTGTGCCCCTTGGTTCATTCAGATTTCCAGATAACCCTGTCCATCCTACCAGCTTGTCTCTGATTAGTTGCAGAGATCTTTTTCCCGCTCCTGATGGGTGGAGGGGGGCAGTAATCTGTAATGAAAGTTAGAGGTATTATAACCCCTTGCGGCCATGAGATAGTTAGTTCTATAAGGTTCTCCAAAGTGTTCTCCAGAGTTTTCCAGTTGTAAGTCTCCAGCAAGAAAAGGGCTGCTTCAGCGAAAAGATGCCTGGAATATTTTCTGTCCTTTTTTTGCAACTGTGATCAGGGGTAGGATTCCCTGCACTTAGGAGAGTCTAGGTTGTTACCCCAATTTCCGAGTAAGTGTGTCTTTTTGCTGTCTTTTGTGTAACATTGTGTGTCTGTCTATTCCTATGAATAAATGTACAATTTATTTCATTAACTTGTTTTGCTCAATGCATGATCCTGGTAAAAAGGTGTAAATGGCCTGGTCTCCCATGACACAGACTACAAGAGAAAACATGCAGATGTTGTGATGCCTCAGGAGACACATTTTAGCACGAAAAGCTCACCCAAGTATATAGACAAACATTTGAGACAATTCTTCTTATCCTCCACCAATGGAAAAAAAAGAGAAGTTGCAATACTTCTCCACAATAACTTCCAATTTGTAGTGGAAGTGGTCAAGAAGGACAGGGATGGACGGTTTCTGATAGTAGTGGGCTCGGTTCATTCCCAACCTTTAACACTAACCACCATCTATGTTCCATGTGAGCAAACCCCCTCTTTCTTCACGAGATGCTTTAAGACATTGAACAAAGTGGCAAGGGGTAATATAATTCTAGCAGGGGACTTTAACCTAGCTCTTAATCCCAAATTAGACAGATCAGGCCTGCACAAAACCAACAGCAGAGGCACCTTACACACACTGTTCACAGGCCTGAGGGAAAATCAACTTATAGATATCTGAAGAGAGCTTCACCCATCCGAGAGAGACTTCACCTTCTTCTCGCACCCCCATGCAACCTATAGTAGAATCGATTACTTCTTTATCTCGGGCAGACCTGGAGCAAATTGGAAGCTCAACTAATCTATTCTGAAAATCCCAGAAATCTATCAGTCAATAAGCAAGGAGATTGGCCCATTCTTTAAATTAAACAACAGTAGTGTCAACTCTCAGTCAACACTGTGGGAAGCGCATAAAGCAACTTTAAGATGCACGTTGATTAGTATAACAGCCAGAAGAAACTGAGAAGGCCTGTGAAGCTTGTTACGCTGCAGTCCAAACGAAAAGCTCTATCAGAAAAAAATAAAAAAAGAGCTAACCCAGAGATTCTACAAGAATTGAAAGATATCAAATGGCATTAAATTTACTTCTAGCCTCCCAGGCAGACAATTCGTTGAGCTGGTCAATGAGGAAGTTTTATGAGAAAGCTAACAGACCATGCTAGCTAATAAATTGCGGCATTGACAGCCAAATTATAACATCCAGGCGATACGTTTAAAATCGGGATCCACCACAGCTAACCCAAAATCAAAAATAGAGGAATTTAAGAGATTCTATGAAGACCTCTATAATGGGTGAAAAGTGGCACATAGTGATAAAACAAGAAGGGATCTAAAGGATTTTCTAGCCCCCCCCCCCCCTCTGCAGCTAACCCCACCCTCCCACCCCCTGCAGTTAGCCCCGCCCCCAACCTCGGCAGCTAAACCCACCCCCACCACCTGCAGCTAACAATGCCCCTACCCCCTGCAGCTAGCCCCGCCCCCACCCTCTGCAGCTAACCCTGCCCCCACCCTCTGCAGCTAACCCCGCCCCCACCCTCTGCTGCTAACCCCGCCCCCACCCCCTGCAGCTAACCCCGCCCTTCCTCCTCTGCATCTAACCCCGGTATCTGTTAAATAATAATAATTTAAAAAAAGCAGGGCACAAATTGCTCCTTAAAGAGTCCTACGTAATTCTAATTGTATTTGGTCATTGTTGTTCTTCTCCTTTATCTATTTGGCTAACGATAGCAGCCCAATTAGGATAAACAAGAAAGCAACATTTTTTTTAAAGTGTGGATGGACAATTTTCCTGTATATAGAAGAGGTTTCACACACTTAGCACATGAGACATTAGGTAAAGCTATTAACCTTCCAGTGTACTGTATATATTTTTAAACTTTATTCACAGTTTGAAAAATCACAAAACGTTTTATCCAACTTTTTCATTGAACATTTGTAGAGAAAAGTAGCAATGTCGCCAGAAGCATATTTCCCAATATTTAGCATCTGTACTAATTGGTGTAAATGATACTTCATATAAAGCAGGTTATGGGGCACAGTATTAAATGACCAGCATATCTCTTATCACATCCCAGTATATGGATCTCCCATTGTCACAACCTGGAAACCTCTGACAGCTCAGGGGCTGAGCTCAGAATGTGACACATTCGCATTCTACTGCCATTTTCAAAAAATACATGTTTACCTGCGACCTGACTTCCATGGTTACAGCCACACCGCTCTGTGCCAGAGTTCTGTGCCACCACTTGCTGCCATATCCAGCTTGGATCTGACAGGTAAGTTTCTTCTGAGACGCAGCAGAGATTTCAGACACTTCAACGCTCATTTGGATCATATTTATAACCAGGGGGTTTATTTTTCATCTTCAGGACAAATTCACAACTTTTGGTCCCACAAAGGGACCCTCAGGGAAAGAGAGGATCACAGCACCTCCCTGTGGAGGGCAAAGGCCTATTCAATGGGTCTCCTCTGATAAGATTGTATTTATTTATAAAATATTTTACCAGGAAGTAATACATTGAGAGTTACCTCTCGTTTTCAAGTATGTCCTGGGCACAGAGTTAAGACAAATAATACATGGTTACAAATACAGTTACATAAATGAACAGGGTATACATTATATACAAGACATTGCATGCGCAGTTAAAGAAAATATATATTATGGGCGAATGAAACAGTTACAGACCAGATTAAAATGTGAGACAGCCTTAGATTTGAAAGAACTTAAACTGGTGGTGGATGTGAGAGTCTCTGGTAGGTTGTTCCAGTTTTGGGGTGCACGGTAAGAGAAGGAGGAACGGCCAGATACTTTGTTGAGCCTTGGGACCATGAACAGTCTTTTGGAGTCTGATCTCAGGTGATAAGTGCTGCATGTGGTAGGGGTGAGGAGCTTTTTCAGGTAGCAGGGTAGCTTGCACAGAAAGAATTTAAAGGCAAGACAGGAAAGGTGAACTTTGCGCCTAGACTCGAGTGATGACCAATCTAGTTCTTTGGGCATTTCGCAGTGATGTGTGTTGTAGTTGCATTGGAGAAGAAAACGACAAATTGAATTGTAGAGGGTGTCAAGTTTGCTAAGGTGGGTTTGAGGTGCCGAGCCATATACTATGTCTCCATAGTCAATAATTGGCATTAGCATCTGCTGTGCGATACGCTTTCTGACCAGCAGACTTAGGGAGGATTTGTTCCTGTAAAATACCCCTAGTTTGGCATAGGTCTTGGTTGTCAGGGTATCAATGTGCATTCCGAATGTTAAGTGGGAGTCAAACCATAAGCCCAGGTATTTAAAACTAGTGACAGGGGTTAGGGTGGTGTTAGCGTTGGTTCTAATCAGGAGCTCAGTCGCTGGAAGCTTTAAAATTTAGTCTTGGTCCCAAATACCATTGTTACAGTCTTGTCAGTGTTTAAAAACAGTTTGTTTTGGGAAATCCAGTTTTCAAGTCTCAAAAAGTCAGACTGAATTATGTGTTGAAGGTCAGAGAGGCTATGGCTGTGTGCATATAGGATTGTGTCATCTGCATACATGTGTATTGAGGATTCCTTACAAGCTGTGGGAAGATCATTAATGAACACTGAGAAGAGTAGGGGCCCCAGAATAGAGCCTTGCGGGACACCACAGGTGATATCCAGGGGGTTGGAGTTAGAGCCTGAGATGGACACATGTTGGGATCTTCCTGATAGGTAGGACTGAAACCAGTTTAAAGCATGTTTCCCTATTCCAGAGCTCTGGAGTTTGTTAAGCAGGATAGCATGATCAACTGTATCAAAAGCCTTTGCAAAATCTAGGAATACTGCACCAGTGAGTTGTCCCCGTTCCATTCCACACTGGATTTCATTGCAAACTTTTAGCAGGGTAGTTACGGTGGAGTGTTTGGGACGAAAGCCAGATTGGAATTGGCTAGGGAAATTTGTCTTGGTATAATAATCTCTTAATTGGGAGTGGACACATTTTTCCATGACTTTGGATAGAATTGGGAGAAGTGAGATTGGCAGGTAGTTTGAGACAGTGTTTTTGTCCCCACTTTTGAAGATTGGGACAACTCTTGCAGTTTTCCAGGTCTTAGGGATATGGCCTGCAGACAGGATAGAGTTGACTATGGAAGCAATTGGTTTGGCAATGGCTGGGGCACCAAGTCATAGGAACCTAGATTGTAGTAAGTCAGGTCCGCATTGGCTGCTTAGTTTTACACTGGCGACACATTTAATTGCACTGCGGCCAGATCCGCAAGCCGGGAGATTTCCCGGCTTGCTAGTGGCCGCCCCTCGGCGTGCCGCGCGTCATAGACGCGCGGTCACGCGTCTTCGGGAGCGTGCGCCCCCTGCACGCGCGTCCAGGGGCTCCCCGAGGGAGCCCTGGTGTCTCGCGATCGCGGGACAGCGGCAGGGGGTTCCGGGGGACCCGGCGGACCCGGCAGCGGGAGGGAGAGCGCCCCGATCGGAGGGCGCTCTTCCGCTGCTTCGGCGCGCGCCCGTCACACTCGGGCGCGCGCCAGGCTACTGCTGCGGCACAGAACGGGCAAATGCTCGAATAAACTGTGCCGCAGCAGTAGCTTGAGGAGCGCTTGTGTAATCTCCTCTTCAGATACTGGGCCAAATTGAAAATTGTGGGCAGTGTTGGTAAGGGGTGGGGCTATGTGGGTACTCCCAGGATGAGATTCAGGTTTGTGGTTTGGGCTGCGTTTCGCTAATAAGTTAGTGGCACACCCAACAAAGTAATCATTGAATGCATTTGCAATGTCAGTGGGGTTTGTCAGAGTAATATCCCCCTTAGTAATATTACTTGGTTGTTGATGGTTAGGATGCTGGAATATATTGTTGATAACCTTCCAGAAGTTAGCTGGGTTTGATGTGTTTTGGTGGAGATTGTCAGAGTCATATTGTGCTTTTGCATGCCTTGTTTGCCTTGTGCACATGTTCCGCATGCATCTGTAGTGATTGAGATCCTTGGTAGTGCCAGTTACTTTGTAGCTTTTCCACAAGGTATCCCTGAGCTGGTAGAGTGCAATAAGGTCAGTTGTAACCCATGGAAGGTGGCCCCCCCGTACCCTTATTTTGCGTAGTGGAGCATGGGTATCGCAGAGTTTTAAGAACTCTGATTGGAAATAGTTGAGCGCAGAATCAGGGTCGGAAAATAAATCGATTCTGTGCCATGGGCAGTTTGTGAAGTCATCCAGAAACTGTTGTGGGTTAAAGTTTTTAAATGTTCTAGTGAGGAGAACTTTAGGGCTTGAATGGGGTGGTTTAATTTTCCTTACACAGTACACTATTGCATGGTCACTGAAAATGTCAGGAAGGATGCCAGAGGATTGGATTCTGCTGGGGTTTGAGGAGAGAATCCAGTCTAGCAAGGAATGGTTATGCGAATTCAGGCTTGTCCGTGTGGGTTGGGAAATGAGTTGAGATAGGTTAAGTGACTTCAGTTGTGTCCGGATTTTGTGGTTTTAGGGTCAAGCCAATTGAAGTTGAAATCTCCATGAACTAGCAGCTCACTCTTCTCATTCAGAGAGGAAATGGAGCCAAGAAACTGTGTTATATCAGTCAAGGATTGTAGAGGGGCTTTAGGGGGGGCGGTAGATGCCAGCGAGCAAGATGGGCTTAGAAAGGGGAGGCAGATCTTGCCAACTAGAATTTCAAAAGAGGGTGGGCTTGGGGGGCAATTTAACAGTGTAAATTGTAAGGTGTCTGCAATATAAAATAACACCCCTCCTCCTCTCTTAGACCTATCTCTCCTACCACATCACTGATCCCCCTTCCCCAACATTCAGATTGAGAGGATCATCCTACAGTATTTTTAAAGCAGCGAACATTTCCCGAGATGGAGAGACGCCGGGTAAGATCTGATAAAAGGACAACCTTAGAATGCATCAAAACAAAGTCTGATGTGGCATGTAACAGAATTAAATAGGGGTGAGATCTGACTACCTGGGGTCCCCGTGTGTTGAGAGGCTCCCATAGAGAGCCAAAGCGTTGATCAGTTCTATTCAATAGTATTGTATATATTATTATTTTGTGCAAAGCCCTGGTGTGCCTGCTTTTTCTTTTTATATCTATATATACATAAACACACGTGTGTATGTGTACAGTATGTGTGTGTGTGTATATATATTTATATTATCGGCACAATGTTTTGGATATATATATATACATACACACACACATATATATATATATATATATATATATATATATATATATATATATATATATACACACATACACACATATATATATACATACACACATTTATATATATACATACACACACCTACACACACACACACACGCAGATTCTTGCTCCTAAAAAACTAAGCACAATCAGTAATATTCTCACACTCACACTTAAATACGTACTAACAGATTGATACACTTGTAGAAACACAGCCACAATACGGCAGCTTAGCATAGACACACACTATGTGATATAACACAAATTTACACTTCTCATTATGCTTTACAAACACACATACACATAGTAACTATCAGACAGTAACACACATTAATGGTTACAAACACACAAAGTAACTATCAGACAATAGCACACACTCACAATAATGGATATATACACACGCAGACACAGTAACTATCAGACAGTAACACACACTCATTCCGACACACACAAACTAATGGTTACATACACACTCACACACAGTAACTATCAGACAGTAACACACACACACACACACACACACACTAATGGTTATATACTCTACACGTGCTCCCTCTCATTCTCACTACACACGCACCCTCTCTGTATACACTTCTAGCACATGCAACGCTACAGTTTGTAGTGAGAATGTTTCCATTATAACGGTTTATCTGTGTAGCCCCACGGATTTTGGGTTCAACACCCTCAAACCTCCCATACAGCACCAGGAAATGCGTGTGTGAGGAATACATCTCATTACTATCCTCTGTATCACAGGCATGGGAAGCTGAAGAGCAAGAGGAGGAAGTAGTCCACCAGCTTCCTCCCGCCAGCGATTCACAGGTAAATGGGAATGGCGGAGCTGTGAATCCGCTGCACATACGATACTATTAGCTGTTGTACAGGACACTGATAATAGGATAGTCTGCAACACTTTACAGTGTAATTATACAGAACCTGCTGGAGATCTCTTCCTGCAGGTTAGTTGGGTCATGTTTCCACAGGTCTCATGGGATGGGAGAGACCCCCCACTTCCCAAGCCGCAGCCCCCCCCAAACAGAGTTCCCCAGCTCCCCCCCATTCACCGCGCCCCCCCTCCCTTTCCAGGCCCTCCCCTTTCCCTGATCACACCTGCAGGGCTCTCCCGCTTCCCATGCCCTGGGGAGTATGAGGGGATACTGAGTCTGGAGAGGAGGCATTAGGGGGTACTGGGCCTGGAGGGGAGGGGGAGGAGGGGGTACTGGGTATGCAGGGGGTAGTGGGTCTGGGAATGTAGGGGATCCTGGAGAGGGGAGTATAAGGGGGTATTGGGCCTGGGGAGGGGGGTAGTAGGAAGTACTGGACCTGGGGAGGGGGGTATTTGGGTGTTCTGGGCCAGGGGAGGAGAGTATTAGGGGTTATTGGGCCTGGGAGTATTAGGGGGTATTGGGCCTGGGAGTATTTGGGGGCTCCGAGCCTGGGGATGGGAGTATTAGGGGGTACTGAGCCTGGGGAGGGGGGTATTTGGGAGTACTGGGCCTGGGAGAATTAGGGGGTACAAGCCAGGGAGTATTAGGGGGTATTGAGCCGGGTGATGGGAGTATTCGGGGTACTGGGCCTGAGGGTGGGAATATTAGGGGGTATTGAGCCGAGTGATGGGAGTATTAGGGGGTACTGGGCCTGGGAGTATTAGGGGGTACTCGGGATTGGGGTAGAGTGGGAGATGGTCCTCAGAGGAGAGAAGATGAGGACTCTCAGGCTGTAGATGTAAAGGAGACAGAGGAAGAGGTGCTGAGCTTTCTCCTCTTATAGCCGAGTGTAACTGTGTGACCGGGAGAGGGGATTCCCATAGAGACACATCAGCTAATGTCCATCTGCAGCATCATTTAACAAAATCTTCAGCGGGAACAGGACAGAAAAACGAGGGGTCCGCTAATAACAGACAAAACAGTGAAGTACAATGCACACGGTTTATCAATTATTTTTCAAATGGTATAAATGGTTCTGTGATTTAACCCGTTCAGTGCCAGAGAGGCAAGCAAAGGCTTTGCTGTGCGTGTTATATGGCTCGACGATGCGTTTCCTGCCCCATGTGGCACAGGAGCTATAGAGTATCACTGCCCCTGGTTACAAACACTTGGTATCTCCTGCAGGTGGTGGAGTACACGGTGGTGGAGCCGTTCGTACTCTCACCGTCTGGATCGACATGCAGCAGCCCAGGAGCCAGCATATCTACGGAGGAGGAGGAGTGGGTGTCTGAGTGGGTGTGTGAGGAGTGGGAGATGTGTGAGGAGGAGGTGGTGGAGGAGGTGGTGGAGTACACGGTGGTGGAGCCGTTCGTACTCTCACCGTCTGGATCGCCCTGCAGCAGCCCAGGAGCCAGCGTATCTACGGAGGAGGAGGAGGAGGAGGTGGTGGAGGAGGTGTGTGGGGAGGTGTGTGGGGAAGAGGTGTGTGAGGAGGTGTGTGGGGAAGAGGTGTGTGGGGAGGAGGTGGTGGAGGAGGTGTGTGGGGAGGAGGTGTGTGGGGAGGGGGTGTGTGGGGAGGGCGTGGTGGAGGAGGTGTGTGGGGAGGAGGTGTGTGGGGAGGAGGTGTGTGGGGAGGTGTGTGGGGAGGAGGTGTGTGGGGAGTGGGTGCGTGAGGTGTATGTGTGCAA